>NW_007150529.1:2813-3507 GCF_000164805.1 Carlito syrichta | reverse complement strand
CAGTTGACATTACTAGCTGACATAACTAGCTGACATAACTAGATAGAATGATGGCTAGCCTGTTGACTTAACAAAGTGACTTAATTAGCTAACCATCTGGCTAGCCAAATAACTTAACTGGATCACTACCTAACTAGCCAGCTGGTAAGCCAGCTGACTAAACTAGCTGACTTAAATTGCTGGCCTGCTTGCTAGTCAGCTGAATTAACTAGCTTGCTATATAGCTAGCCAGCTGACTTAACTAGGTGAATTAACTAACTAGCCAGCTATCTAGCCAGTTGATTTAAGTAGCAAACTACCTTGCTAGCCAACTGACTAGGAGGCTGGCTTATCTCAGTGAATCAACCAGCTAGCCAGTGGGCTAGACATTTTACTTAACCATCTAGCGACCTAGCTAGTCATGTGTCTAGGCAGCTGGCTTAACTAGGTGACTTAACTAGCTAACCAGCTGCCTAGCAGGCTGACCTAACTACCTAGCTTCCTAGCTAGCCAGCTTGATAGCCAGCTGCCTTAACTAGCTAGCTACCTATGTATCCCTCTGGCTTGCCAGTTGACCTAACTACTCAGCTACATAGCTAACAATCTGGCTAGTGAGCTGACTTAACTAGGTTACTGAACTAGATAGCCAACTACCTAGCCAGATGACTTAACTAGCTAGCTTCCCAACTAGGCCACTGGATACCCAGCTGACTTA
>NW_007150529.1:0-2300 GCF_000164805.1 Carlito syrichta | reverse complement strand
ACTAGCTTTTTAACTAGCTAACCAGCTGATACCCAACTGATTTGAGTTGACTTAACTACCTAGCCTGCTGGTTGCAAGCTGACTTAACTAGCTGACTAACCAGCTACTCAGCTGACTACCCAGCTGACTTAACTAGCTGGCTTCCTATCTAACCAGTTGGCTAGCCAGCTGACTAACATCGTTTACTTAAGCTAGCAAGCTGGTTATCCAGCTAAGTCATCTAGATAGCTACCTACCTAGGCAGCAGGCTAGCAAGCTTTCTTAACTAGGTCAATTGAACAGCTAGCCTGCTGGCTAGTAAGCTGGCTTCTCTAACTAGCTACCTACCTAACAAGCTGGTTAGACACATGACTAAACTTGATGATTTAACCAGCTAGCCAGTTGGGTATCCAGCTGACATAACTCGCACTCATCACTAGCTAGGAATGTATCTATCTAGCTGAGTTAACTAGCTAGCTATGTACCTTGCCAGTTGACTACCCAGCTCTCTTAACTAACTGAATTAACCAGATAGCCAGCTGCCTAGCAACTGATTTAACTAGCTTGCTACCTAGCTAGCCAGCTGGCTAGCCAGCTGACTGAACTAGCTGATTTAACTAGCTGGCTACCTAGCTAGCCAACTGATTTAATAGTTAACTAACTACCTAGCTACATAGCTAGTTGCTGACTTAAATAATAAGGTAATCAGCTAACTACCTATCTAACAAGCTGACTTAAATAGCTGCCTAGCTAGCTAGCTGACTTAACCAGCTAGCTAACTAGTTAGCTTACTCGTTATCTAACATGCTAGCTAGCTGACTTAATCATCTGACTTAACTCGTAAGCTAACAAGTTAGCTAGCTGACTCAATCAGCTGACTTAACTCTTTAGTTAACTAGCTAACTAGTTGACTCATACAGCCGATTTAACTTGTTAGATAACTATCTAGCTAGCCTAACCAAGCAACTGACTCAACCCGTTTGCTAACTAGCTAGCTAGCTGACTCCATCAGCTGACTTAACCCATTAGTTAACTAGCTAACTACCTGACTCAACCTGCTGACTTAACCCATTAGCTAACTACCTAGCTAGATGTCTTAACCAGCTGACTAAATTAGAAAGCTGACTTAGCTAGCTGACTTAGCTAGGTGACTTAACTACTTAGCTATCTGACTTAACTGGCTGACTTAACTCGTTAGCTAGCTGACTTAACTACCTGAATTCAATATTTAACTAACTATTTAACTAGCTGAATATCTAGCTGATTTAATAATTAGCTATCTCATTAGGTAGTATACTTAAGTAGCTGACTTAAATAGTTAGCTAACTAATGGACTAATTGACTTAGCTAGTTGACTTAGTTAGCTGACTTAGCTAATTGGCTAATGAGGTAGCTAACTGACTTAACGAGTTGGTTAATGAGTTAGCTAACTTTTTTAGCTATTTGGTACACCAGTTAACTAGCTGTATTAACTAGTTCTTTAACGAGTTAGCTAGGTGACTTCACTTGTTGCCTGACGAGTAGGCCGGCTGCTTAGCTGGTTAAACATGTTGGCTGACTACTCGGCTGACATGCTAAGCCAGCTAACAAGTCGACCGAATAGTTGGTCAACTAGTTAGCTGGCTTAACTAGTTGACTGATCTATTGGCCCACTAGCTAGCTGGCTTAACCAGTTGGCTGGTTGGTTTGGTGACCTAATTAGTCAGCCAACTAGCCGGCCAATTTGTTACCTGGCCTAACTATTCGGCCTAGTAGTTAGATGAGCTAACTTGTCAGCTGAAAAGTGGGCCAACTAGTCGGCCGATGGTTAGCTTAGTTAACTACTTGGCCGTCTAGTCCACCTATCGGTTATCTGACTTAACTAGTCAGTTGGCAAGTCAGCTGACAGATGAGCTGACTTAAGTCGTCTGCTGACTAGTGAGGCGACTGGTCAGCTGACGTAACTAGTCGGCCAGCGAGTGAGCCAATGGTTCAGCTGAATTAAAAGTCGGCCGATGAATGAGCTGACTGGTCAGCTGATTTAGTCGGATGATGAGTGAGCTGTCTGGTCAGAAGACTTACCTAGTCGACCAGTGAGTGAGCTGTCAGGTGATCCAACTTAACTACTCGGCCAGCAAGTGAGTCACAGGGTGAGCTGCCTTAACAAGTAAGCTGACAAGCGAGCCTACTGGTGAGCTGACAACTAGATGACTGGTGAGCAAACCGACTATTTAGCTCTCCTGTTGGCCTGTCAGCAAGACAACAAGTGAGTTGCTCTGTTGGCTGGCATGTGAGTTGACTAGTTAGCTGACCTAATGGAAAGCAAGTGAGACCACTAGTTT
>NW_007150528.1:0-450 GCF_000164805.1 Carlito syrichta | reverse complement strand
CTAGCTATATACGTATCCCACTGGCTGGCCAGCTGTCTTACCTAACTAGCTACCTAGATAACCAACTGGATAGTGAGCTGGCTTAAATAGGTTATTTAACTAGCTAGCTCACTGTCTACACAGCTGACTTAACTATCTAGCTACCCAGCTAGCCAGCTGGCTAGCCAGCTGTCTTAACTCGCTGACTTAACTGACTAGCAAGTTGACTTAATTAGCTGACTTAACCAGCTAGTTACCTAGATATACAGTTGGTTTAACTAGATTAAATAACTAGCTAGTCATATGGCTAGCCACCTGATTTAACTAGCTTTTTAATTACATAACCAGCTGGATTGCCAACTGACTTAATAAGTTCACTTAAGTAGCTTGCTAGCTGGTTGACAACTGACTTAACTAGCTGACTTAACCAGCTAGTCAGCTGGCTAGACAACTGACTAAACAAGTGGCTAT
>NW_007150527.1:0-831 GCF_000164805.1 Carlito syrichta | reverse complement strand
AGTGGACTGGTCAGTCAAATTTAGTCAGCTGACGAGTGAGACTACTGGCCAGAAGAATTAACAAGTCGGCCAGCAAGAGAGCCAACTGGTAAGCCAACTTAAATAATTGGCCGATGAGTGAGCCGATGGGTGAGCTGCCTTAACTAGTTGGCTGGCAAGTGAGCCACCTGGTTAGCTGACTTAACTAGTCGACTGGTGAGCAAGACAACTAGTTAGCTGTCCTGTTGGCTTGTAAGCGAGATGATAAGTTAGTTGACCTATTTGGCTGGCGAGTGAGATGAATAATTTGCAGACTGGTTGGCAGGCGAGGGAGCTGACTATTTAGCTGACCTGATGGAAAGCGAGCGAGCCTACTAAATAGTTGACCGGCTAGCTGAGTTTCTAACTGACTAGATAGTTAAGAAAGTAGCTGATTTGCTAGCTGACTAGCTAGGTGGCTATCTAGCTGCCATAACTAGCTAGCAAACAAGCTATCTAGTTCTCTAGCCAGCTGATCTAACTAGCTAGATAACAGTCTAGTTAGCTGGCTATCTGATTTAACTTGCTAGCTGGCTAGCTAACTGGCTTAACTAGTTGAGGAGGTAGTTGGCTGACTAGCTGACTAAATTAGCTAGCTATCTGGTGGTGTGGGTGACTAGCCAACTGGCTTAACTAGCTAGCTACCTGGCTGGCTGCCTGGCTAGGCATCCAGCTAGCTAGTTAGCATGCTGGCCAGCTGGCTAGTCAGCCAGCTTAAATATCCAGCAGGCTGGCTGTACAGTCGGATAGTCAGCCGGCTTAACTAGTCAGTCTCCCTGCTGTTCAACTGACTAGTCAGCCAGTATAACTAGC
>NW_007150526.1:0-749 GCF_000164805.1 Carlito syrichta | reverse complement strand
TAGCCCACTGGCTTGCCAGTGGACTTAACTACCTAACTACTTAGCTAAACTGCTGGCCAGTCAGCTGAATTAACAAGGTGACCTAATCAGCTAGCCAGCTTACCTAATAGCTGACTTGACTAGCTAGCTACCTACCTAGTCAGCTGACTTAACTGCCTGCTTTAACTAGCTAGCTCCCTTGCTAACTATCATATAGCCAGCTGACTTAACTATCTGACTTAACTAGCTAGCTAGCTGATATATCTAGTTGAATTAACTAGCTAGCTACCTAACTGGCCAGCTCACTTAAAAGCTGAAATAACTAGCGAGCCAGCTGTCTATGCATCTGACATAACTAGTTTTTTAATAGCTAGTCAGCTGGCTAGACAACTGACTTAACGAGTTGACTTAACTAGCCAGTCAGCTGGTTAGCCAGTTGACTAAACTAGCTGACTTCAATAGCTTGCCATGTGACTAGCCAGCTGACTTAATTGCCTAACTACCTAGCTAGCCAGCAGCCTAGCCAGCTGACTTAACTAGCTGAATTAACGAAGTAGCCAACTGGCAAGCCATCAGACTTAACTACTTAGCGACCTAGCTAGACAGATGGATAGCCAGGTGACTTAACTAGGTGACATAACAAGATAGTCTCATGGTTAGCCAGCTCACCTAACTAACTAACTACCTGCATAGCCGGCTGGCTTGCCAGCTAAGGTAACTATCTCACTACCTAGCTACATGCTGGCCAGCAAGCTGACTTAACTGTGTGG
>NW_007150525.1:0-1437 GCF_000164805.1 Carlito syrichta | reverse complement strand
TGCTGATTAGGTCAGCTGGCTAGACAGCTAGCTATGTAGTTAAGTCACTAGTTTAGTCAGCTGGCTAGCCAGCTGTCTAGATATATAGCAAGCTGTTAATTCAGCTGACTAGCAAGCAGGCCAGCAGTTAAGTCAGTTAGTAAGTCAGTTGGCTCACCAGCTGTCTAGCTAGGTAACGTAGCTACTTAAATCAGTTGGCTAGTCAGCTGGCAAGCTAATTAAGTCAGCTAGGTATGTCACCTCACTAGCCAGCTAGATACCTAGGTAGAGAGCTAGTTAAGTAAGCGGGCTAGCCAACTGGCTAACTAGTTAATTCAGCTAGTTGAGTCAGTTGGGTAGCTAGCTGGCTAGGTATTTAAATCAGCTAGTTAATTCATCTGGCTTCCCAGCTGCTAACTAGTTTAATCAGTTGGCTAGCCAACAGGCTAGCTGGTTAAGTCAGCTAGTTAATTCAGCTGGCACGGCAGCTGGCTTGCTAGTTAAGTCAGCAGGACAGTCAGCTGGCTTGCTAGATAAGTCAGCTAGTTAAGTCAGCTGGCGGGCCAGTTGTCTATCTAGGTAGCTAGCTAGTTAAGTCAGCTAGTAAAGTCAGCTGGTTAGCTAGGTATCTAGCTAGTTAAGTCAGTCAGTTTAGTCAGCTGGCTAGCCAGCTATCTAGCAGGTTACCTAGTTAGTTAAACTAGCTGGTTACCTAGATGGCTAGGTAGTTAAGTCACATAGCCAATTCAGCTTGCTGGCAGCAGTGTAGCTAGGTAGTTAGGTAGTTAAAACTGTTGCCAAGCCAGAGGGCTATGTAGCTAGGTAGCTAGTTAAATGTGCTGGCAAGCCATCGGGCTATCTAGTTATGTCAGCTAGTTAAGTTAGCTGGCTATCAAGCTGTCTAGCTGGGGATGTAGCTAGTTAAGTCTGCTAGTTAACTAGCTGGCTACTTAGTTAAGTCAGCTGGCTAGACTGCTGTTTATCTAGGTAGCTAGGCAGTTAAGTCACCTGGCTAGCCAGCTGGCATGCTAGTAAAGTCAGCTAATTTACTCAGCTGGCTAACCAGCTGTTTAGCTTGTTAAGTCAGCTGGTGAAGTCAGTTGTCTAGCCAGTTGGCTAGCTAGCTATAAATCTGGTTACTTCAGATGGGTACCCAGTTGGCTCACTAGTTATTTCAGCTAGTTAAGTCAGTTGGCTAACTAGGTAGCTAGGACATTAAATCAGTTGGCTAGTCAGCTGGCTAGCTAGTTAAGTCAGATAGTTAATACCGCTGGATAACCAACTTGCTAAGTAGGTAGCTAGCTAGTTATGCCAGCTGACTAGCCAGCTGGCTATCTAGTTAAGTCACCTAGTTAAGTCAGCTGAGAAAGCAGCTGGCTAGCTAGGTAGCTTGCTAGCTAAGTCAGCAGGTAGACAGCTGGCAAGCTAGAGAAGTCACCTATTTAATTCAGCTGGATA
>NW_007150524.1:0-1035 GCF_000164805.1 Carlito syrichta | reverse complement strand
TTGTTGTTGTTGTTGATGATGATGATGATGATTCTTAGGATTTTTTTACATAGAAAATCATTTAATCCATGAATATAGGCAGCTTTATTTCTGATACAAACACACAAACACACACACACACACACTTTCACAAATGCACACACACATATTCTTTTTTCTTATTCAATTCTAGGTAGAAATTCCAGAACAATTTTGGATAGGAGTAGTGAGAGAAAATATTCTTTCCTATTTCTCATTCTTAGGAGGAAAGTGTTCAGTCTTTTACCATTTAAAATGATGTTAGCTGCAAGTTTTTTTGCATATATCTTTTTTAAAATGAGAAAAGTTCCTACCTTTTCCTAGTTCTCTGAGAGTTTTTTTAATCATGAATAACAATTTTGTCAATGCTTTTTCTGCATCAATTAATATGATCATGTGTTGGGAGCCAACATATGTAACCACACAGCTGAGGCCTATGAAGGCCTATTCAGAAGGTCGCCTCGGAGACAAGGATATAACATCAAGTGTGTACATATGAATAGTAACCAGTGTATTATAAGACAACAGAATTTTCAATATTAGGAAGTGACAGTCTAAAATAAAATCTTATTATATCCTATGAAAAATGCACAGCAGAATTATTTTATATCTCTTTTTCTTTCTAAACTGTTTTTCTTCTTAAGATTTTTTAGCTGTTATTTCCTGGTAAATTGATTGATTAGCTTTTGTTCCAGTATGTAGTTTCATTTGGGGTTATGATTAGACGTTATAACTGTGATAATAGTTGTATTATGTTGCTTTTGGTCAAGCAGAACGTTCTTGGTTTTTGTACGTGCAGTAACTTTCAGCTTGCTTCAGTCCCCGGCTGTCGTTATGGCAACTGTGCAGTTCATTGTTTTAAGTGGCATGGCAGGTTTTGAGACGTAGGTAGTTTCCATGTAATAGGCAATCAGATTTAGGTTTTAGGTAAAATGTCATTGAATTAAGTTTTATAGAACATAGAGTAAGTTCATAATTTTTATACTTATTAGTACTAATGATAAGGTTGTAATAGAT
>NW_007150523.1:0-1617 GCF_000164805.1 Carlito syrichta | reverse complement strand
AACATATGTAACCACACAGCTGAGGCCTATGAAGGCCTATTCAGAAGGTCGCCTTGGAGACAAGGATATAACATCAAGTGCGTACATATGAATAGTAACCAGTGTATTATAAGACAACATAATTTTCAATATTAGGAAGTGACAGTCTAAAATAAAATCTGATTATATCCTATGAAAAAATGCACAGCAGAATTATTTTATACCTCTTTTTCTTTCTAAACTGTTTTTCTTCTTAAGATTTTTAACTGTTATTTCCTGGTAAACTGATTGATTAGCTTTTGTTCCAGTATGTAGTTTCATTTGGGGTTATGATTAGACGTTATAACTGTGATAATAGTTGTATTATGTTGCTTTTAGTCAAGCAGAACGTTCTTGGTTTTTGTACGTGCAGTAACTTTCAGCTTGCTTCAGTCCCCGGCTGTCGTTATGGCAACTGTGCAGTTCATTGTTTTAAGTGGCATGGCAGGTTTTGAGACGTAGGTAGTTTCCATGTAATAGGCAATCAGATTTAGGTTCTAGGTTAAAATGTCATTGAATTAAGTTTTATAGAACATAGAGTAAGTTCATAATTTTTATACTTATTAGTACTAATGATAAGGTTTGTAATAGATTATAGTAGGATAATAGTTGTGTTAGAATTTGGACATGATATTATAAGATAAGTAATTAATAAAGTATAAAAGACAATAGGTTAGATATTTGAAATTTATAGAAGTTGTGATAAAATTTTAGGTTAAGGATAAGTTCATAGGTAATTAATATACAATCATAGGGCAGTACAGAAATGTAGTAGGTTATAAGAATTATAAAAATAAATAGTATAAAATTAAGGTAATAAAATTAAGTCATTTAAGTAAACTTATAGATTATAGTATAGTGTTAAGTTAATAATATTAATCGTCAAAAATATTAAAAGTTAGTAAAATTGGATTGAACTTAGAGTTAACATGGAAAGTTTTTTAATCAGGGCTTAGAACTTAGAGTATAATATGAATGATTTATTGAACATTGTGGAAAACATTTTGAACAATCTGTATTGAAATTGTGCACCTGTGATTCATACATCATGGAATTGTAATTGTTCACTGGGAACCTGAAAGTCTTGTGATGGTACATGATTTGTAAAGCGTGTTACACATCAATGAACTTGTACGCCCCCAGCAAGTAATTGTCACACTGCTGGAGATTATAGAAAATGGTATATAAGTTGGAAAAAGTTTGAATAAAATTGGCTTCAGTCTTGGCCAGACTGTTCCCAGAAGAGCTGCCTCCGTGTGGTTTCTTCTCTCCGTTCTGATTCACCGGTGCGGTCCTAACCCCCCCTTGGTCAGTGCAGGTCACCGACAGGTCATGGTGATGTCTATAATCCCAGCACTTTTGGAGGATGCTGTGGGAGATGCTTTGGGGCCAGGAGTTTAAGACCAGCCTGGGTAATATAGTGAGACTTCATCTCTTAAAAAAAGTGAAGACCCAAATGAAAGCCCAGCTGGGTGAATGCCTACAACAGAACTTTTGGTCCTGAGCCATGCCAAGGAGGTGGTGTTTCCAAAACTTATTCTCATATCCCCTCTCCTGTCTTCCAAACACACATGGGGGTCCTGGGTTTGTTCTGCAGTT
>NW_007150522.1:0-738 GCF_000164805.1 Carlito syrichta | reverse complement strand
TCCCAGCACTTTGGAGGATGCTGTGGGAGATGCTTTGGGGCCAGGAGTTTAGACCAGCCTGGGTAATATAGTGAGACTTCATCTCTAAAAAAAGTAAAGACCCAAATGAAAGCCCAGCTGGGTGAATGCCTACAACAGAACTTTTGGTCCTGAGCCATGCCAAGGAGGTGGTGTTTCCAAAACTTATTCTCATATCCCCTCTCCTGTCTTCCAAACACACATGGGGGTCCTGGGTTTGTTCTGCAGTTTAACAGCAAAGATGCACCAGTGGTGACCAATATATTCAACAGTGACCAGACTTCAGTAATGGGGAAAAATCTCAAGGAGAAACTCCAGGGCATGATGGAAAGCCTAGGCAACTCAGTACAAATCCTGCTGGGCCACTCGTGGGGCTGAAATACCAGGAGAATAATCCTTAGGCTGTCTAGGCTTCTGTCTTTTCCTCCAAAAATGGACATCATAATCAGCCCCTTTGAGTTTGCGCTGAGTCTCATACAGGTTTACATATAAAAATTGCTAATACTGTCTAAATGTAAAGATACCTCTGGAATAGCAGGTATGTATTTATGTATTTTTAGATTCGGGGGTGTAAGTGCATGTCTATGACATGGGCATGTTGTGTTCTGGGAGGAAATGGGGCTTCTGGAGTCCCTGTTCCCCAAATAATGAACGTTGTGCCCAATAGGTAGCTCAGATTTTTTTGGAGTCTTTGTTTTAGTCAAAGTGAGTCTCACTCTG
>NW_007150521.1:0-472 GCF_000164805.1 Carlito syrichta | reverse complement strand
TTTCTTGTGGTCAGGCTGGAGGGAATGGGGAATTTAGGGTTTAGAATATTCCACACTTTTTCGATGTCTTGTTAAGGGGAATCAGGTAACTGGGATTATAGTTCCTAGGTACTATAGGGGAATCTTTCTATTGATAGCCAAAAACTGGAATTCTATGTTCATCAGGAAATATCTCGGGTATGCGAAGAATGGAGTAGGAATCTGCGAAAAGGGAGTCCTCATATATGGGAAACTACATGGCCTCTTGCTACGGAAGAATAAGGAATCTGGGTTACATGAGTCCTCAAATCCCAAAAACCTACAAAGAGTCTTACTAAGGAAGAAAAAAGTATTAGGGATTTGGAGCATGACTCTGGGAATGGGAGTCCTCATATATAGGAAACTTCACAGTCTCTTGCTAAGGACGAATAAACAATCTGGGTTACATATGTCCTCAATCCTAAAAATCTACAGGGCGTATTTCTAAGGGCTA
>NW_007150520.1:0-791 GCF_000164805.1 Carlito syrichta | reverse complement strand
CCCATTGTAGTACAAGCTTTCACTACCACATTAAGTGTTCCAAAAACCCACTGTCATCTGTGTTTCATCTGTGAGAGGCTATGCAGCAGAAGAAACATCCCGAGTTGTGACAAACAGATGACTGGGAAGATAGGACTTGGGAAGATGGGCATACTAACCAAACTGATCTACAGGTTCAACATAACCCCTGCCAAAATCTCCATGTCATTTTTCACAGAAATTAAAAACAAAAAAAGAAACCCTAAAACTCATGACAAATCTCTGAGGTCCATGAAACAGCTACAGTAATCCAAGGAGTTTACTGCTGTCATAAAGACAGACAGTTGCACTAAACAAACAGGATAGAAATAAATCCATACATTCAGTATCAAATGGAAGTGTTGTTAGCACACCAATATTTACTGCAACATTATTCACCAAAGCTAACAGCTGAAAAGAAGTCAAACATTTTTCATCAAATAAGGTAATTTGAAATATACAAGCAATGCAATATTACTCAGCCCCTAAAAAGCAGGATATCATCCGGGCGTGGTGGCTCAAGTCTGTAATCTCAGCACTATGGAAGGCCAAGGTGAGAGGACTGCCTAAGCCCAGGGTTCAAGACTACTCTGGCCAACTTGGTGAGACCTCATCTCTACAATAAAACAAATAATCAGCCAGGAGTGGTAGCACATGCCTGTGGTTCCAGCTACTTGGAAGGTTGAGGCAGAAGTAACACCTGAGCCAAGCAGGTCGAGGCAGCGGTGGCTGCAAGCATAAGACTCTGACTCAAAAAAGAAAAAAAGCAGAAT
>NW_007150519.1:0-1003 GCF_000164805.1 Carlito syrichta | reverse complement strand
AGTATTTAACATCAAAACCAACAAGGGAAGTCAAGAATTACATGGTTTTTTAATAAAAATTAAAATTAAAAGGTCATTGCATTTGCTCAGGAAATTTTTTTTTTTAATTCAGAAATTTCAGGTAAGTAATAAGGATCGAAGTGAATTAGAGGATGGAGTTGGAGAGTTGAGAGAAAATAGAAAGATAATTTCCTAAATAATTAAACATATTGAATAATTTCACTGGGAAAAGATATATTAAAATGAGTATACTTGCTTTTAATTTGTAACACTTTGCCAGTGTTGACTATAAAGCATAATGCCAAAGGAAGAGCTATACTTGGCATATATAAATTCACTGTCAATTAACATTAGTCACAGTAAAAAAAAAAAGAAAAGTAACACATTAGTTGAATACACCACTAAAAACTTAGAAATTTACTAGGTACCAGAATAGTGAGTAGATCTTCCAAATACATATTATTTACAATTGACCTTGTCCTAATATAATAGGATATTAAGCTGTTTATGACAAAGCAAGAGAATTGATTTAACATAATCATGAAGACTAACCTATCCGCAAAGCTTTCATAATCAAATTTCATAGTCACACTCTTTCAAAAATGCTCAATGGAGCTTTAAGAAATAAAATGCTCTGAAGTCACAAAAGGTTATGTGTTTACCTCTATACCCTCTCCTACCCCAAAAAATATGGCAGTTGTGCTTTGGTCCTTGAAAATCATAATCTAATTATTCATGCTTCTGAATTAGAGGGAATAAAATACATACATTCTAATTTCCTTGTAAAAACACCCTTACCTTACAGGATTTTTGTATGTGTTGGACCTAATTTAAAACAAAATATACCAACTTCTTTCTGTAAAAGATCATGCCAACTGCATAGCCAGCAATAAATACTGTTTTGCGCCGGGCTCGGTGGCTCAGCCTGCAATCCCACGCCTTTGGGAGGCTGAGTGAGTGAATTGCCTGAGCCCGTGGTTCGAGACCCGCCTGGGCCACTTGG
>NW_007150518.1:0-995 GCF_000164805.1 Carlito syrichta | reverse complement strand
TCCTTCATCCCCTTGCTCACCCCCCTACTATCTAGCCCACTGGCAGATTTTACTTATAAAAGCTTCTTGCTGATTCCACTCAGTCATCAAGAGCCTTCTGGTCTGAGCCTTCTCTTGACCACATGCTCAATAAAGGACTCATGATTTGAACTCTGGCTTGCTGGTGTGTCTCGCAATTCAGCCATAGCAATTTCAAAATTAGTGGTAATTTTTCTTCTTACTTGTATCAATTAGAGTAGAAGCTAATCAAATAATTTTTTAAAGTGTTTGAATTCTCAGGATCAAAATGTTTTGATCACAAACAAAAGACTCTCTAAGCAAACATGAGTCAACAAGGAGTAAAGGAGTATGCAACTGTTTGGACCAAAAAAATTTTAAGAAAGACATCTGATCCTTAGTTTCAGCTCTTTAAATTACCTGGAATAAAGTCTTTACAACCTGGCAAGTGCTTCACAGGAGTTAAATTGGCAAGGTTTCCTAGAATGCTTGCCATAGGAACCCTTTCCACCATCTGCCCTACTCAGTGGGTTAGAGCTCATGCAATTTGACTGAATAAATCTGGGTTACAGCTTGAACTTCACCACATCACACATTTTCAATGAGCTTGCCCAAATTAACTAGTTTGTATGAATTTATTCTATAGTTTATGAAATATGAAAGGAAATAGTTTATATGATATAATTCAAAAGAGAATCTAGAAGTTTATTAAAAAGATACAGTTTATATAACCTATGAAAATATTATAGAATATTTCTATCATTTAGAGTAGTTTAGACAAGGTTTTGCTTTTACCATAGACAAATTTCAAAAACTTATAATTTCTTAAACCAGTTGAAATAATTTCCAAAAGTACTATATATATATGTTTTTTTTTTTGAGTTGGAGTTTCACTCTGTCGCCCAGACGGAGTGCAGAGGCCGCTCCCAGCCACTGCAGCCTCAACCTGCTGGGCTCCAGTGATCCTTCTGCCTCAGCTTTCCGAGTAGCTTGAATTG
>NW_007150517.1:0-568 GCF_000164805.1 Carlito syrichta | reverse complement strand
ATCCATAAGGCTTTTGGTGAACAGTAGGATATTAGTAGATAAGTTTTGGGAAGTGAAAAGTTATACATGAATTTCCAGCTTCCCAGATGCCGGCACCCTAATCCTCAAACTGTTCAAGGATCAACTGTACATACATTGAATTAATGACAAGATACTATGAAAGAAAACTAAACCTATATAAAAACAATTGCAGTCCAGCCTTTGACAATAGATAATGTAGGATACTATATGTGGGCTAATTTTGAAATGACAAGTGCAGAAATCATTGAAATGCTTAGATGAAGGTATTTTAATAAATTAGTAATTTTCTACCTCAGGGAGCTCTCTGTCATTCCCTCTGCCTGGAATGTATTTATTCCAAGACTTTATTACTGAACATTGCTCACTATTTAAATTGCCATTCAAGTGGTTTACTATCCTTAGAGATGCTTTCCCTGTCCTTTGCAAAGCCACTCACCCCAGGTTATATCAATTATATTACTTGATTGCATTTGCATCATGAATTTTTCCTACTTTATATTGCTAACTTATTTATCTGTGTTTGTAGTGATTTCCACTAGCATGCAAG
>NW_007150516.1:0-7824 GCF_000164805.1 Carlito syrichta | reverse complement strand
GGTTGAACTCATGGGCTTTTTGATCTGTAAATGCAGAAGACATGTTTCAGGATTCTAATTTCTTGAGAAGTCTGAGAACTGAAGAGAAGTATGTGATCTTACATCTTTCTCCCATCTGCCTGTCTGGGGCATTCTCTGAACCTCAGCCCATTTGCATATTGTCCAGACTCCCTCATTGTTGCAAGCTAAATCAGTCATCTCAGTGCCTGTCAGAGCTCCTGGACAGTGTTGCTTCCTTTGTGTCTTGCAGACCTGGGGAATGCACATGTCTGTAATTCTTCTTCATCTCAGGATATTTATATCTGCCCCTTAATTCCATCTCCCTCTTACTACCTGGGATTATGCTACAGTGGGAAGCAACTCTTCTGGCAGCTTGATTTTCAGCTTCAGTTCAGTTTCCCCAAATGTCTGATGTACATTAACTGATATCACACTTGACATTCATCTATTTTGAAACAATGATTTGAATTGAAAGCTCTCACCTCAAACATAAACAACGTAGAATATGTTTCCATGTAAGACTTAAACAATGTAGAATATGTTTCCATGTAAGACTTCTGAGAAGTTATCTGATTTTGCAGCAGCAGCCATTGATTTGAAATAATACTGGTGTGAGACAGAACCAATCAGTAGACTCTCCTGACATAAGTTAAACATCTTTACTCCCTGAAATAGAATTATGTATGGTGCAGAAATGCATTGGAGTGAAATTATTCTTGAACATAACAATGACAATGCGATTTCCTGGATTTATGATGGACACTTTGGGAATTGTGTAAGTGGCCTAAAAGAGTTAATGTCTCTCTTAATGTTTGAGAATTTTATAATCTAGTATACTACATTGCTTTCCAGAAATATCTCACCATTATGAGCCTCCATCCATATGAAAATATTTGTTTTTATGGATGAATATATGCTCTCAAAAAAATATTAAGTGTAGCAAGTTTGGAACTTCCTAAATCCAATCACTTTAAAAATTTGCAGTTCTCACATTAGCACAATAATAAAAATAATGTATGTAAGTAACTACCACCTTTCTGGCCATTTTGATGGCTGGCTGAACAAAGAAAAATTGCATTTTTATTTCATCCAAGCTGCCTTCTCTGGCATTTACCACCTCTGTCTGTACAATGTCACTATCAATCCACCATCAACAAAATGTACAACAATTGGGGAAATGAGAAGAAAGGTGACACATTGTCCATTAAAAATTTTAAAAACAAAGAATAGGTCTTAAATAAGAAATAGCACAGCTATGCAGGAGTGTTTGGCCACCAGATTGAAAAGTTAGAATTGGACTGATAAGAGAAAGAAAATCTCTGCAATAATCTGGGGAAAATATCTTGAGAGAGGAAAGGTGACTTACATTGGATATGCAAAACATGACTCTTGCTACCAATTTCTGAATGGAAAGATGCTACTTTTCCATAAGAAAGACAAACATTTGTGTTTAAATGATGCTCACAATTTGTTTCTGACCAGGCTTCCATAAATCATCTCCCACACATGTGCACGTACTTTGAAGGCAACAGAGGTATTATGGGAGCAACATGCTTCCATCCTCCCCTTGGGCATGATAAATATAGTCCACTATCAGCCAGCAATAGTGGTTCCAAACCTGAGGCCCCAGAAGTTGAAGACTGGACTACATGCAGAACAAGATCCAAGCTCAGATGTTCCTTTAAAAGTTTGACTCCAGCTCTTCTGACTTCTTGAGACTTCCAACTTGGAATGAAAACCTCTTGAGAACATGTTTTCTTACAAAATTTACAAAGAGCTTTGCTCTGAGACAACAGATGGAAATGCCGTGAGAGCAGGCACTCTTGGAGATCTGATGTCTTACAGCATTTTGGCACCTCTGGTTCTGCTCCTGGTGGGAAATCAGAAACCCGAGAGGTAATAAAACATGGTACGTTCCCAGGACAGCTCTGGGCCAGACTTTTTCCTGGAGAGGGGATGACTAATGCCAGGAGAAAGGTTGAACCAGGCACGTTTGCTGCTTTCTGTAGAAGGAATGCAAGGGACATCTCAGGAGGGATGCATCATCACAAACACCATACCTCTACCAGTGACAGGCACCGGGGCAGCTTCTTTGCTAGGTTAGTCAATATACATGGGCTGTCTGGACTGCCATTGCCCTGATCAGGTTTAGGAACACAAGTGATTATAGAGGCAGTCACTGCAAATAAAAGTTTAATTTGCCTGCTTTGATCCTAAAGTAGAATTCTTAACAAGTAATTTTCATTCCCTAATAATTTTTAAAACAACTGAGAATAACCATACCAGTTAGATTTTGGTACCTGTGTGTGGGAGTCCAGTTCCTGTAAGGTTCAGAGGTTCCTGGAGGTGAGATGGAGTAGGCAACTGGGGGGGAAAGAAAGGGACTGGACTACTGTTCAATATTGAGCAGACGCCATTTATTGCAAATTACAGTGGGCTTTTATCCTTAAATTTTGCAAAGTCATCATCACAAAACACAAAAGGCAGCGTGTGCCTTTCACATGAACAGATTCAGGTGCACAAAGGACACCCCCCCACTCTCAAGCAAATTTTTTTTTCATACATGAGAAAGAACATGAGGAAGAACAACCACAAATTGTCTTTTTGTCTCTTATGCTTGATTAATGTTCCCCAAACCAGTTTTTTATGTGCCCTTAATTGTATTACAACTACATCATCTTGAAATAACATCACTCAATGTCTAAACCCGAAACCACCATAATGAATTATTAACTTTTACTATTCTGTGTTAATTCAAACTAGTTTCTATTAAAACAATTGCTATTATGGTTGCACTCTCCTAACAGCAGCTGGTCTAATTCAAACTTCACTGCCCCCCCTAAATTGAACTAAACTAACCACACTTCTACAATAAAAGCTACCTAAATGTTCTTCAATCTATATAAACTATTTCCTAAAACCTATATCTATAAATGTCTAAAATCACATCAAGAGAACCTGTGATGTACATTAAGACTCCTCAATGTGACTCAAAGTTGAACTTAAATAGTTTAAAAGCAAAAACCATAAACTGTGGAAAATGGGAACAACAAACTCCCAAGTTTAGCTGTGTTCATTACGATTTCAGAGTCCTCTGTTAGAGCCAGCAGGAGCCTTTTTCTGGTTGCAGTGCCTAGTGGAAAAGGAGGTAGGGAATGGGGTCAATAGCTCTCTAAACACATCTCTAGTGGTCTAGGGGTCAATGACTCCTTTTCTGATTCCTTATGCTTAGTGGGTCTTCCATGGGCTCAGCTCCCAACACCTGGTTTCTTCTGTGTTTGCATTTCCCCTATTTTCACCTACTCTATTTTACTTCTCTTTTTTCTTTTTCTTTTTCTTTTTTTATCATTTTTGTTCAATAGAATAAGGGGATAAGATGCTGAGGAATCAAGGTCTATAAACTTGGAAGAAGTTTTCCTATTTACACTATTGGTACAGACTGCATTTTTACCCCTTGAGTGTGTGTCCAGAAGGAATAGAGTATTTGCATGTCCTTCAAGAATGAGTCAAAGGGAATGGCGTTTACAACACTGACTCCAATGGGGGAAACGTACCCCACTACTTAGACCAGTATATTATCCTCCCTGACAAAACAACTACCACCTCCACTCTAATTCATCAACTTCTTTACTATTCTCCCTGGTTATGAAAATTAGTGTCTGTTAATTTTGGAGCACAAAGAGAAATAGCCAAGTTCAAATTTTCTGACAGCTGATTTATGACTACTCACTGGCAAAGCCCACTTAGATCCAGCAAGGGACAACTGTGTTTGCTCAAATACTATGGTCCTGGCCAGTCTGCTGATTTGGGGTAGAGAATGAAGACCCTGCCACAGACAAAGCAACTTGGGCCAAGGTAAGTGCATGAGACCACAGTGACACTTGGCCCACTGAAGGCATTTGGGGTAGTGGGGTTGTCAGCTAAAATGCAGAATGCCCAGTTAAATTCAATTCCAGATAAGCAATGGATGGTTTTTAGTATGAGTATGTCCCATGCAATGTTTGCAACATACTTATACTAAAAAGTTATTTGTTGAACATCTGAAATCAAATATAACTAGAATTCTGAATTTTTATTTGCTAAATCTGGCAATCCTAACTTGGAGTTTCTATTGATGTTGAGGCAGCCAAGTAAATTCATGCTCAAAGCAATCACATCAAATGGAGGGCTAATGCAAACCCCCAGGATTGAGCAGAGGATGAGAAAGGAGTAGCAAAAATTTCACCGCCCACTCTTTCCTCACTCACATTGACTCCAGGGACTGGAGTGAGCTGCTCTGTGACTTGGACACAGCTTTCTCAGGAAATTAAGCCAGGAGGCCAGAAGACTGAAAGGAAAATAGATTCAATTTGCAAAGAGCAAGTCAGACTTTAAATAAGGAAATGTCATTAACTAAAAGCAGAGACACTAGAAACCACCATCTTTTCAGAATGACTAGAGGGAAATAAGAGTGTTTCATAACAGAAAAAAAAAGAGCAAGAATGAGAGAGAGGGAAAGAGAAGAGAGAGAGAGAGAGAGAGAGAGAGAGAGAGAGAGAGAGAGAGATAAAGAAAGACATCCAGTTTTCCCGGAGCTTCTTTCTTTGATGGTTGCACTTCATTGTGGCTTGGAAGCACTGCTCAGATGGGCCTCCCTTATAGAGCTGTCAACACTATTTTATTATGACTTGTATTTAAGGAACACAATGTCATTGTGTAAATTTTGAAAGAATCAAAAAAAGAAAAGAAAAATTACTTGTATTCTTGAAATTGGAAGATAACCACTGTATACTCATCTATCTTTTATCTCAGCATACATACAATTTTTGTAGCACTGAAATTGTAAAGCATGTAACATTTTGTAGCCTACTTTTATCATTTAATATATTGTGAATGTTACTGCATATGCTTAAGCAGTTTCTGAGAATGTAATTATTAATGACTACTTAGTATTCCATTACTTTTAATGGAGCACAATTTATTTAACTCATTTGTTCTCATTGGATATTTATCCTGTTTTTCATTTTTCACTATTAAAGAGCACATCACATAGAGACTCCTTGTACATCCAGCTCTTTGTGATTCTCTAATTTACATGGGTCATAGATCATGAATAATGGCAAACTTTTAATTCACATTGTCAAGGCATCCTCCAGAAAATCATATACACAATATGTAAGAATTACTGCTTTTCCATAACCTTGCAAACACTGGACATTACCCCTTTCAAAATCTTTACTAATTTGATCAGCCCAAAGTAGATCTCATTATTTAAAATTACATTTCCTCATTTCTAATGGGATGAACATTTCTTCAAATGTTCGTTGAACATTTGTAGTTCTTTTAGAATGAATGTTTTTTCATGCTTTTAGACATTTTCAAAACCTTTGTTGAATTTTAAGGGTTTTCATGTATTAAAGGTAATACTCCTTGATATATCAGTATGCTGAAACATGCTGCCATTCATCTGTTAAGATCAGTTAGGGTGCAATTTGATATTGAGAGTTTTCAAATTTTCATGCAGAAAAATCTTTCTCATTTTTCTTTGTGGCTTCTTTCTTGTTCCTCCTCTCCTGCCTTGAAGCCAGACAAACATGCAGCCCCTGCTGTTGAGTTCTTAAAGTTTTCTTACACCTACCTCATTAATCTGCTGAAGTGAATTTTGATCTAGGAGTGATAAAGGGATTCTTTTCCAAATAATTCATCTGCTATCTCAGAATCATCTACTGAATAATCCTTTTCTCCATGTATTTAAAATGCTACATTTACTATGGGCTGAGTGAGAGGTCATCAGATGCCTTTGCACACTCTCCTTGTCTTCCTCATCTGTCTGTCTAATCTTGTACCACACCCTGACATGTAATCACCAAATCGGAAGAACGTTTCTTAATCACAGGCATACCCTGGAGATGTCACTGGTTCAATTCCAGACCACCATAATGAAGTGAAGATTGCAATAAAGCAAGTCACACAAATTTTTTGGTTCCTCAGTGCATATAACAATTATTTTTATACTATACTGTATTCTAGTAAGTATTCATCAACATTACACATAAAAATACAATGCACATACCTTAATTTAAAATATTTTATTGATCAAAAAAGTTAAGGATCATCTGATCCTTCAGTGAGTTGTAATCTTTTTGCTGGTTAAGGATCTTGCCTCAATGTTGATGACTGCTGACTGATGAGGGTGGTAGTTGCTGAAAGCTGGGGTCATTATGGCAACTTATTAAAATAAGACAATAAAGTTTGTCACATGGATTGCTGACTCTTCCTTTCATGAAATATGTATCTGTAGCATGTGATTGGCTTTTTACCCACAAGAACTTCTTTCAAAAATAAAGTCAGTCTTCTCAAACTCTGCCTCTGCTTTATAAATTAATTTGATGCTATATTCTAAATCTATTGCTGACATTTCAACAGTGTTCACAGCATCTTCACCAGGAGCAAATCGCATCTGAAGACATCTCTTTCAGGTAGCACCCTCGGGTCCCCTCCCACTGTGGGAGCTTTTTCTGTCTTCTCAATAAGTCCTGTTTTCTTTAAAAAAAAGAAAGAAAAAGAAAGAAAGAAAGAAAGGAAGGAAGGAAGGAAGGAAGGAAGGAAGGAAGGAAGGAAGGAAGGAAGGAAGGAAGGAAGGAAGGAAGGAAGGAATCACTTTCTTTGCTTGTCCATAAGGAGCACCCTCTCATCATTTTAAGTTTTACCGTGAGATTACAGCAACTCAGTCCCATCTTCTATTTCCACTTTCTAGTTCTAGTTCTCTTGTTTTTTCCACCACATCTGCAGTGACTTCCTCCGTTGAAGTTTTGAACCCCTCCAACTCATCCATGAGGACTGCAATCAAATTCTTCCAAATCCCTGTTAATGTTCCTATTTTGACCCTCCCATGAATCCCAAATGCTCTAATGGCTCTTAGAATAGAGAATCCTTTCCAGAAGATTTTCAATTTATCTTGCCCATTCCATCAAGGGAATCACTATTTATGGCAGCTATAGCCTTGCAAAATGTTTTTCTTAAATTATAAGACCTGAGAGTCAAAATCACTCCTTGACACACTGACTGCAGAGTGGATGTTGTGTTAGCAGCTACAAAATCAAGATTGATTTCTGCTGAAGTCTCCATCAGCACTCTTGGGTGACTAGCTGAATTGTCAATGAGCAGTAATATTTTGAATGTAATCTTGTTTTTCTGAGCAGTGGATCTCAACAATGTGCTTAAAATAACTAGTAAACCATGCTGTAAACATATGTACTGTCATCCAAACTGTTTTGTCCCATTTATTGAACTCAAGCTTGGCAGAATTAGCATAATTCCTAAGGGCCCCTTGACTTTTTTGGAAATAACAAATAAATATTCATTTCAATGTAAAGTCATCAGGTGCATTAGTCCCTAACAAGAGAGTCAGTCTACCCTTTGAAGCTTTAAAGGCAGGCATTGACTTTTCTCTCTAGTTATGAAAGTCCTACATGGTGTCTGCTTCCTGTGGAAGTCTGCTTTGTCTGCATTGAAAATTTGTTGTTTAGGGTAGGCACCTTAATCTATAATCTCAGCTAGATCTTCTGGATAACGTGTTGCAGCTTCACCATCAGCACTTGCTGGTTCACCTTGCACTTTTTATGTTAACAGAGACAGTTCATTTCCTTAAACTGCATGAATCAACCTCTGCTAGCTTCAAACTTTTCTTCTGCAGCTTCTTCATCTTCTCAGCATTCATAGACTTGAAGAGGGTTAGGGCCTTGCTCTGGATTAGACTTTGGTTTAAGGGACTGTTGTGGCTGGTTTGATCTTCTATCCAGAACTCTAAAACTTTCTCCTTGTCAGCAATACATTTCACTTTCG
>NW_007150515.1:0-926 GCF_000164805.1 Carlito syrichta | reverse complement strand
CAACTAGAAGGGCTTCTGACCTACTCGGGAGTTTATAACTGCATTTAAGGAGATACATAAGGTGTTGGCTCCAAACCTAGTCAGCCTTGAAGTCAACCTCAGCTCTTCAGGTAGACATTTTGCCACCCAGGACTAAGTCCCCCACACAGACAGTGAGGCTTTAGGCAGATGGCCTTGGGCTCTGGCCCCTGCTGACCTCTCCATGCATCCCCCTCAACTTTCGCATTCCCACGATGTCTCTGATTCACATGAGTGTCTCTGGACACTCCACATTCTCTCGTTTCTGGGCCTTGCTCTCTTCCTCAAATGTCCTTCCATCTCTGCAAGACCTGAGTCCTTCAAAATCTACACCAAGTACCAGAAAGTCAAGTATGAGGTCAAGGAAGGCTATCCTGACACTTTTTCCCTTCCCAGCTCTCAGCAAGCATGTATGCCCTGTAGAGAAATGATGATCACAACACTGGATCATAACTATTGCAATCAACTAGACTGTGATCCTTTTGAGAGTAGAGATGGTTTTTATTTTTTTCTCTTTTCTTAGTATTCAACTAATACCTGGCTCATAGGAGGTGCTAAATAATTGACAAGACTATCAACATTCTGGCTGAAAATAAAACTAGTATTTATTAAAGACCTATGGCATTTACATTAGCTCAATCTTTATAATAACAATTTATAAGATATGCATAACTTTATGTGACAAACTTGGCCTCAGAAAGTTGAGACACTTTGGGTAAGAAGAGTTGGTGTCCATGAGGGGGCCAAGACTCAGATAGACGAGGGAGTTTACAAAGAAAGAGGGTGGAGGACAAGGTCCTAGAAAGGGCTATCAGAGAACTACCTGCTTCCTTATTACAGATGCACTGATTTTTTAGAATCCCTGACTGAGCCCATGATCTTTTTTGATGAGACATTATGCTGAGAGG
>NW_007150514.1:9570-14870 GCF_000164805.1 Carlito syrichta | reverse complement strand
TTTACCTTGCCCATTCCATCAAGGGAATCACTATTTATGGCAGCTATAGCCTTGCAAAATGTTTTTCTTAAATTATAAGACCTGAGAGTCAAAATCACTCCTTGACACACTGGCTGCAGAGTGGATGTTGTGTTAGCAGCTACAAAATCAAGATTGATTTCTGCTGAAGTCTCCATCAGCACTCTTGGGTGACAGCTGAATTGTCAATGAGCAGTAATATTTTGAATGTAATCTTGTTTTTCTGAGCAGTGGATCTCAACAATGTGCTTAAAATAACTGGTAAACCATGCTGTAAACATATGTACTGTCATCCAAACCGTTTTGTCCCATTTATTGAACTCAAGCTTGGCAGAATTAGCATAATTCCTAAGGGCCCCTTGACTTTTTTGGAAATAACAAATAAATATTCATTTCAATGTAAAGTCATCAGGTGCATTAGTCCCTAACAAGAGAGTCAGTCTACCCTTTGAAGCTTTAAAGGCAGGCATTGACTTTTCTCTCTAGTTATGAAAGTCCTACATGGTATCTGCTTCCTGTGAAAGTCTGCTTTGTCTGCATTGAAAATCTGTTGTTTAGGGTAGGCACCTTAATCAATAATCTCAGCTAGATCTTCTGGATAGCCTGTTGCAGCTTCACCATCAGCACTTGCTGCTTCACCTTGCACTTTTTATGTTAACAGAGACAGTTCATTTCCTTAAACTGCATGAATCAACCTCTGCTATCTTCAAACTTTTCTTCTGCAGCTTCCTCATCTTCTCAGCATTCAAAGACTTGAAGAGGGTTAGGGCCTTGCTCTGGATTAGACTTTGGTTTAAGGGACTGTTGTGACTGGTTTGATCTTCTATCCAGAACTCTAAAACTTTCTCCTTGTCAGCAATATATTTCACTTTCTTATCGTTGTTCATGTGTTCACTGGAGGAGCACTTTTAATTTTCTTCAAAAACTTTTCCTTTGCATTCAAAATGTGGCTAACTGACACAAAAGTCCTAGTGGCTGGCCTATCTCAGCTTTCCACACGCTGTCCTCATTAAGCCTAATCATTTCTAGCTTTGATTTAAACTGTGAGATGTGTGACTCTTCCTTTCAAAGTTCCTTTGAACTTTTAGAGGTCATTATAGAATTACTGATTCATGTAATTTCAATATTGTGTTTTAGGGACAGAGAGGCCCAAGAAGAGGAAAGAGATGGGAGAACGGCTGATCAGTGCAGCTGTCAGACAAAAAATATTTATCAAGTTCACTGCCTTATGTCATGGGCACAGTCCATGACCCCAAAACAACTATACTATGATAGCACCATCAAAGATCATCGTTCACGGATCATTATCATAGATATAATAATATGAAAAAAGTTGGAAATCTTCTCATTTTCCAGCTAGTTACTAATGGAATATGGGAATATTTTTGATTTGTGCATGCTACTACCAAAGAAACTGTCACTTCCTTTAAAATATTTAAAATATTTTCTAAGTGGGATTGGCAGTAGTGGAGATCTGCAGGGGGAAGGATGGCACACCTTGTCAACAAGGGTACATGCATAATGAACATCTGTATACCTAACCCTGAATTGTGCCTCACATCTTTAAAATTAAAAAATAAGATAAAACAATAAAAATAAATAAAATTTTATCGTAGAGTTTCTAGACATATGTGCAGACGCAGACTTCTATCTATTCCTTAACCTTATTTCTGTGTCCTGTCTCATCACACGTGTTAGAAATTTCTGAGCGATGATCACAATGATGGTAATTGCAACATCCTTAACTGTCCCTGATGTTAACTGAGGGGGCCTTCGGAGGACCCTCATTAAATGTGATGTAACTGCTGATTTCATATTGTTTCTTTTTTCATGTCAAGGAACTGTTCTCCTATTCCTGGTTTATTAAGTTTTTATCAGAAATTGATGTTGAATTTTACCAGATGCTGCCTTCTGGGAATTCATTGAGATTTTTCTTCTTTCAATCTACTAATGTGATATATTTTATTAATAGATTTCCGAATATTAAAACATTATTAGTCTTAGACTAGACCTACATGGTGTATGCAAAGGTTGCTTTCAATTTTCTATTGGCTATATATTATTTAGGACTTTTTGTTTTTTGATTCAACAGCTACAGACTGCATCTCGCCAGAAGCCAGCCCCACTGACTATGCTTGCTTTGTCTTCCAATGAAATGGGTTAAGTTTTCACACCTTGTTCAGGTTTTAGATTCAAGCCTCAGATCGCTCTGAAAAATGCACCAGAAAACATTCTTCCCCCTATGCTTTCATATAGCAGAGGAATTATTTATTTTTACACAAGAAATCCCTCTCTCCCAAACTCCAAATAATTCTAAAATTAATCTGGAAAAATGACCACAGTAGAATAATAACAGAGGAACCAATACAAGAGATTAAACTGAAAGTATTACAAAACTATAACAATTAAACCTAAAGTAACTTTTGAAATTTCCCTGCATGCTATTACCCTGTAGAAGTTTTCTCCTTTTTTAAATCAGATATAAAAATTTATATTTTCCTCAGAAAAACCTTTCATTTCATTGATAATTTACCAGTAAATTACATATAGTTTTTCTTTATATTATTATTATTTATAGTTTTATTAATTCTAGTATCTTACTTTTATTTCCTCAAATATATTTACCAATTCTTCATTTTGCATATGTAGGATTTTTTTTTCTCTTTTTTTCTCCCTAAAACAGATATGTCAGTGGTTAGTCTATTTTAATGTTTGCTTTTAAAGTTTTGAACTTACCGTGTTTGCTGTTTTCTAAGTTCTAATTCATAAATTAGTGTTTTGTAGTCTTTATTATTTATGCTTTTAACATTCTCGAACATAATAGCCTCCATTTTTTAACTATTAAGTGATTGTTAGGAGATTTTATTGTTTATTCTTCTTTAATAGCAAACATATTTACTATGATGCATTTGACTCTAAATTGACTTTGAGCTTCAGTCCTTAACTTTTTATAAGGCTTTTATTTTTAAAAATATTCTTGAATTAGATTCTCCATTTTTAAAAACCTAATAGTCACTGGGAGAGTATTGTTTTAATTTTGTAGATGTATTGCAGTTTGTGGTACACTTTTGTTATTAAAATTTGTATCTATTTTTCTATAGCTACAGATGTGGTCTGTAAAATTTTTCCTTAAAAGATTTCATTAAAATAGATTAATTAACTTAAAAAAATTAACGACCTAAGCTATTACTTTAAACTATGAAAAACATCTAAATCCAAAGTAAGTAGATGAGGGAAATGAAATTGTACTGAATGAATACATGAAGTAGAAAATAAAACTGTACAATTAAAAAAATAATAATTGACAGTAGCAGAAAACTGTCAGGGATGGGAGGGGCTGGAGGTGGGATTGGCAGTAGTGGGAATCTACCAGAGGAGAGGACCACACCCCGTCAACAAAGGTACCTGCATAATGAACATTTATATATACCTAACCCTGAATTGTACCCCACATCTTAAAAAAAAAATTCATCATTAATAAAACAAACAACAGATGCAGCGAGAATGCAGAGAAAAAGGAACACTTCTCCACTGCTGGTGGGAATGCAAACTAGTACAGCCTCTCTGGAAGACAGTGCGGCGATTTATGAAAGAACCAGAAATTGACCTTCCATATGAGCCAGAAATCCCCCCATTGGGAATATACACGGAGGAACTCAAGTCATCCTACCAAAAAGATACCTGCACACACATATTTGTTGCAGCTCTATTCACAATATCAAAAACGTGGAACCATGCATGCTGCCCATTGAAGCTGGACTGGATTTTTAAAATGTAAATATACACAATGGAATATTATATACACATACATACAATGGAATATTAGGGTTTTTTTTGTTTGTTTTTTTTGAGTTGGAGTCTCACTCTGTCACCCAGACTGGAGTGCAGTGGCCGCTCCCGGCCACTGCAACCTCGACCTGCTGGGTTCTGGCGATCCTATCGCCTCAACCTCCAAAATAGCAGGAATTACAGGCATGTGCTATCATGCCCGGCTGATTTTTTGATTTATTGTAGAGATGGGGTCTCGCTGCCCAGGTGGGTCTCAAACCTGCAGGCTCAGGCAATCCACTCACCTCAGCCTCCCAAAGGCGCGGGATTACAGGCTGAGCCACCGAGCCCAGCTAGTCCATTATTTTTTAACATTTCTATATGTATTTATTTTAGATGTGTCTCTAGTCAACAGATTTTTATTTATTCTAGTTTTCAATCAGGTCTGAAAATCTGGCATTTGAGGAATTTGGCCTATGCACATTTATCTCTGGACTTCCTTTTACAATATTTTTAAAATATTATATTTTAAAATATTCCCTTGTTGCTTTGCTTTACTCATCATTTGCTGAAAAATACTTTTTAGCTCTTTATTCTTTAGTATTTTTTGAAGTGTAAATCCTGTTTTTATCCCACATGTGGTCATTTTCACATTTCTTATCACATATTTTTTCTATTTTTTAATTTTTCCATTAACTAGAAATCACAACTAAAAGCTTAATAGGAGCAACAATTATATAAACTTTACCTGTTTTTCTGGCATGGCTGTTTACCTCTTTTACCTTCCATAGCTGACTGCAGCACACAGTAATGCAAATTTTTCAGTAGGAGCACATGAATGTTATATTTTTAGGCTTTTTGGATATATTAAAATATCCTTTACTTTAGCCAGTTCTAAACAACATATGTGTGTGTAATCCACACCTACCATATGTCAAGAAGGGAGAACTAATGAGACAGCACAAATCTTTGCCGTTCTTAACTTATGAAACTTGTAGGCTAACTGGATGCTACCTATAAATGGCACGTTGGGTAGAAAATGCTTGTGTCAAAATATCTATTAAAACTATCCAAACACTGATTCATTGTTATCTTGTCTTTATTATTGTGCAAAAGTGTATCAGCTATGTAATTTATCTCAAGGTACAGATTATCATGGAAGATGGGAGAGTATTGAAGTTAAACTTTTTGCAGGTAAATAACTAACAAAATAAAGCCATTGGTAATCTTAAGCAGAATGCAATATAAGTTGTGTGTTCCAATCAAAGTGAAAATGGATTTGGACATTTTATAGGCAAAAGAAACTCATAGCAATCTGAGTTGTATTTTTTTGTAGGTCAATTGTTTTTTAGCCTAAATATATATTTCTATTTAACTTTGAAATTCAACTTCCATTAATTGTGCCTGGTACTAAAATGCTTTTCACTCCTCAGTGATGACGCTGGCTTCTCTGTTCACTGTACTCGTTTCTTCAGGAAATTCTCATTACAACTATATTGGATTTCTTGATCTTC
>NW_007150514.1:0-9522 GCF_000164805.1 Carlito syrichta | reverse complement strand
CCCTTTACTTCACTGATTTTTCTACAATCAACTGTTCACATTGCAGTTTAAATGTAGCAATTATTTGTTTGTAGATAACATTGAGGTTCTTGCTTTCTCCATCTTCAAAAAAAAAAATGCCCGTTCTGATTTCACAGGTGCAATGTCATCCTAAATTTTGTTGAAATGGAAAAGAAAACTTTCTCAAATGTTCTATCTCTTGCTGTTATCTCATTTCACAGAAAGACATTTGCTCTGAGTCCTCAAAACTTCTGATTGTCTTGTCCAAAGTCACAGTTCCTTGCTTTTCTTTAGGAGGGAGCATTTATTTATTTGCCCATTTTTGAGTTTCCATGTTTTCTATAACAAGACAAATCTTTCAGGCACAGACTAAAGGATGCAGGAAAAGTTGAGAGCTACACTAAACTTGTTTTGTCAGATTATTTACCTGGCAGTGCAGCTGTGGAGCACGCAGAGCAGGGCCCCTTCCCATGTAAGAACTCTTCTTTGTCTGAAAAGCATCTCTTTGGGGTTGGAGAACCCGACACTTCTAGGAGCAAAGTTTCCCTTCTCTGCCTACCATGGCTGCTGCTGGGGTCCAGATGTGCCCTGCAACCACCTAGGTCACTGACCTAGCCCTTTCCAGCAAGGGAACAATAGTAAAGTTCTGCTAGGGTCTTTGCTAGAAAGTTCTCAAATGAACTTCCCTTCCTCAATAGGAAGTCATAATTTGGATTAATCCTTCTTTCCCGAAAATGTGGACAAAATATCTTGAGTTTCCCAATCTGGGGATGCCACTGTAGGGTCCAGCTCCAACGTTGGGTTTCCCCTGCTTTCACATTTCTCTAGTCCTTTCCATGGGAATATGCATAGTAAGGATGAGCAAAGAGGGCAACCATAGGATGGCCAAAGGCATCAATGCCCAAACCCACCTAAGAGTGAAGAGAAGGGATTGGGTTGGGAGGGATAGAAAAGGGATCTTGTCACTCGCTCCTGCTCCCTATATGTGAGAGAAGTTGCTGTCGCTCCTCACTCTTTAATGTCTCCAAGTCCCAACCAACCCACCCCAGGGGAAGAATGGTCCAGAAGGCAACTTGGCCCCACTATTCTAAAGGATGTTGACCTGTGGAAGTTTGGAAAGGAAAGCTGACTCCAGCCTTTGCCATCCTGTGACTGTTCCTGCTTTCCCTGCCCAATGGGGCCCGAGTGCCCCAACCTCAGAAAAGAGGAGAGCAGGAAGTTAGTGAGCTCTCTGGCAGCATCTTCTGTCCAGAAGCAGGACTCCAATGGCCACCCCAAACTCCCCAGGCCACCATACTGTGGATGGAGCTATGCCCCAACATGTGTCCAGTGTCAACAACATTTTCCATATCTCTGCAGGGAGGACCAGCCATTTTTTTATTAGGAAACATTTTTATGTTAGCCTTTGTCACTGACCCAAGGAGGCATGGAAGGAAAAGATGTGCAATTTTCACCTCACAGTAAAAATAAAATTTCCCCTAGACAGCCAACAACATACTGAGTCCAGGATGTAAATATATACATTTCCCTCATCCTTTCTCATTTTTATCATTTTTTTAAAAAAGAAACCTGTGTTTTGCATAGCTGCCAGGAAGCCATTGCAGGGGAATGCCTGTAAATCTGCAGTAACTGGAGAGTGGAGGGGCAACAGCATTCTTTATCTTGCTCTGTATCAATCACCTCTAATGAGCACCTGTACAGCTGCAGCTAATGGTGGTACTTCTGGTGTTAAGGGCAAATGTGGGAGAATATTATCAACCCAAGGTGCTTAACAGTTGCTGGATGACCCAGAGCCCTTGAGGCGAGGATGCACTTAAGAGGTCACTGAATCAAATGAGGAAAGATTCAGTGCCTGCCGCCAGAAGAAATGCACCAGGACTGGATTTTCTTTTCCATCAGAGACTAGAGGCATCAACAAAACCATTACCTTCTGCTAGTTATTAGTCCCTGACCCTTTGCCCGATAAGAAGCCTCCTATTGGAGCCTCCTTGTCCTAATTATGACTCATCAGATGACATCAATCCTACCCAATTTGTGGGTCTTAAGTGAGGGGCACTTAGTGGAACAAGGTCCAAACCCTGTGTGAACCAGAGAAGGACAGGTTCCTGCTCAAATGCCCTCCACCCTGAGTCTGCTTTTACATGGGGGTCAGGGAGATGTTATTTGATCTGGTGTGCTTGATATTGCATTCACTGTGTTGCTTGCCACCCCCCTCGGAGATCTTACAGGGGCCAGATGAATGGCCATAAGAGGCAAATCCTATGGAGTGCTTGAAGTCAAATGTCAGTGCAGAAAGGGAGCCAAGGTATTGGACAAGATAAAGAAAAATGACTGGCAAATGCCTTCAGGGGTCAGGCATGTTGCACATTCTGAACTTTGATAGCATAGTGGAGTAATTGCAGCTGGGAAAAGAACCCAGACCCAGCAGGAAGGAAGGGTATGCTAAGGCTGAAACGTGCAGGCAGGTGGGGAAGGGGAGAAGGTGACAACGCATGTCCTCTGCTATGCAAAAAATGCCCAAACTGCTATTTATTTTAACACTGTAAATAAACAATCTAAATATTATCCTAGTTCCATAATAAGTGGCATGGTAACTTGATATCCTGCAGTTATAACAAATTATTTATTAGCTTTTTTAAAATTCTAAGGCAGCATCTTTGTAATTGGGAGATTTACATTGGGTCAGATCATTAAAAATATGGGTATGGATTAGCTTCTGCTGCGTTAGGGAACACTGATCTCTGAAACACAACATATAACCATATTTTCTTTGTCCCCTTCTTCTATAGCTGCAGGTAGGTCTTTTAAGGTGGTTACCTCGCAAAAATATCACACACTCCCAAACCCATCCTGTCCTTTTCATGTCCTTTTCATGTGTTTGACAGAAAGGGAGAAAAAGAGCTGAAAAGACAAGGACTGGTAGCCCAAGAAACCCCGGAGGTTGTAAGCTCTGGAGTGTGTGTGTGTGTGGGTGTGTGTGTGTGTGAGTGTGTGTGCACACTCAAAATAATGGTTTTGAGTAGCAGTGGAAGTGGAAGTATTTGTTTCCGGTGCCCTTGCAAGATGATCTGGAGAGTTATGCAGTTTATCAAAGTCCATGATCAACTTTCCCAGGAATAAAAATCATGAAGTGCATTCACTTTTACCAGTAGAGCATGAAAGATCACGGTGGTTGAGATGGTCATGATGAATGGAAATGCATGCTCTTATGAATATATTAATTACTGTTTTCTTGTGTAATAAGATATTCACATACCTAGCTAAGGAACAATCTTGTCAGCTTGATGTTGGATACTACTGAACATACAAATACATAGAAACACAGACTCCTACCCTCAGAGGTTTGGACAAAGTCAGAGACCTGCGTGTCTATGATTAGGAACCAAGCAGGAAGCACAGACAGGGCCATAAGTGCTCACAGGATGAGCAGGAATGACCAGCTGCAAGCACGTGGACAATGTAGTGTGAGCCTAGGAGCAGCAAGAGATGGGAAGGGGTTCCAAGTGTTGGTACAATGCAAAAAAAGGGACAGGGCAGGAACACTCGAGGAGAACTTTAGACAGGATGACAAGGGTCCTCTCACACACAGAAGCAGGACTACACACCTGCAGAGCAAAATAGATCTAAACATGGAAAGAAAAATCCATACCTGAGCTCTTTATCAGATGTGGTTTATTAGGGGCACATTTGGTTTAGCAAGAGCTGTATTTGAATGACAAGTGTGGAGCCAACAGGCAGCTGATGCCAGAGGTAGAGGTTCAGCAAGTCAGAGGGAGGAGTCACATGATTTCCCAGAGGCGGGCACATAGTCGCACAGGTCAGGGAACCTTCACGTGGAGACACTCTAAGTCATGTCCTAAGTTCCAACGTTAGTGGCTTCTCCTTTACCCTATGGGGCTGCACAGAGTAAGTTTGAGCTCCATCCACCTTGCTGCAGAGACCAAATGACCATTGGACAAAATGGAGCTGGTGGGGTGTGTGGGTGTTTATAATCAGTGCATGCAAAGCCAAAGTCAGATCAAGTTTGGGGTTTATGAAGTGCATCTCTGCATGCCTAGTGCTGAGCTGGGCATAAAAGCTCATGGAGGGGCACAAGGCTAGATCTCTGATCTCTGTGTTCTTCATGTTCCTTCTGATGCAATGATCAGAGTTCACTCTGCATCCCTCTCAAAGAGCCTAATTGTGGAATCCATAGACAAGTCTCCAGCAGTGCATGGCTCACATGGGTCTGGTGGAGAAAGGGGGCTGGAATGCAAATGTTGACTCCTGAAATCCTACTTCCCCATTGTCTTTCATGATAAAATTGGGCTTCAAGCAATGATAAATCACATTGAAAATGCAACAAAAATGTGAAACCTCAGATATCTGGAGAAATGTGCATTCTTCATGCTCTTTCTGATGCAATGAGTCAGACAAGCCCCATTATGTGTCCACTACAAAACAACAGAGCAATTAGGTTTTCACCTGCCAGAGCCTGAAATGACACAGGACTCTGAGCACCCCTCAGCTCCTAGATGACCACAGTCTTCACAAGTCCTCCTTCTGTGCAGAGGATACATCATCTGAGGCCTCATGCTGTGAGGCTCCCAGGACTGCAGACGGCATGCCATCGGGGTCTGCAGTGGATTCACAGTTTTTGATGTCACACTGAACATTGCAAGGCTAATTAGAGGACATAATCTATCCAAAAGCAATTCTTGAAAACCAGGAGACAATCATCATGCAACAATGAGGAGAGCTGCTCTGGGTCTTCCAGAAGTGCAGGCTCCTGATCCCAGTTCAGCAGGAAGACTGCCAATTCACCCAATTCAGCCTGCCTGGGCTCTTCTCACCAACTGCATACAACACATCCCTGCCCATCATGGTCCAGAAAGACAGGGTAAACATGGAATGCTACCAAAGAAGCCCCACAGCCTTCTGCAGGGATTCTGGCGTCCTTCTGATCAATAAGCCCTGTGGCCTAATAAGCCCTGTGGCCTAGGACATTGCTCAATCAACTATTGGTGACCATCAAAACACAGGCTTGGTTATGGTCTTATAACCTTTGATTGAAAAGGAATGAGATACAGGTAGATGAACACAGCAGTGGAACAGAAGAATGTAAGGGCCAAAGAAAGACTATGATGAAAGAGAACCAGAGACTCCCATACCTATTTTACAAGCTTGATCAGGGAAGCTTCATCCTGGACATGCACAGATGAGCACACAGGACATCCGCAGGACAGGCTGCAATGATGTCTCTGAGCACACCTTGGCCAGGTCCAGCCACAGCTCAGTCCAAGGGTCTTGCTGGCAGAAGTCCAAGGCAGGTGAGGTGGACACCTCAAGAGTGAGTCCCTCAGTCCACAAACCATAACCAATGTCCCTTCCCAACTAGGAAGAAATGGATCAAATGATACAGGAGTCAAGAATTCCCAGCCACAAACTCCCCACTTAGCACATGCAATGGTGAACTTCACTTCAGATTTTCCATCTATGTGAGACTCCAACTCTACTTCAATGACAAATTAATTAGAAATTGAATGAGTCTAAGAAATAGGATTGTCTTGAAAGAGAAGATGGTAGATTTCAGAATCTTTTCATACTGTGGTATTGTTAAACCTCAGAGAATCAAAGAATTTTAGCTTTGCAAGAAGTTTTAGAAGCTAACCAATTCCTTTAGTTCACAGAATGACCCGTTCAAGCCTTCAGTAGCTGGTTGGAGGCAAAGGGAGGCTGGTGTCAGTCCCCTGGTGCCTGCAGCTGGAAGTGGGTTCTCCTGACCCAGCACAACCAGAAGGGCTTCTGACCTACTCGGGAGATTATAACTGCATTTAAGGAGACACATAAGGTGTTGACTCCAAACCTAGTCAGCCTTAAAATCGACCTCAGTTCTTCAGGTAGACATTTTGCCACCCAGGACTAAGTTCCCCACACAGACGTGAGGCTTTAGGCAGATGGCCTTGGGCTCTGGCCCCTGCTGACCTCTCCATGCATCCCCCTCCACTTTCGCATTCCCATGATGTCTCTGATTCACATGAGTGTCTCTGGACACTCCACATTCTCTCGTTTCTGGGCCTTGCTCTCTTCCTCAAATGTCCTTCCGTCTCTGCAAGACCTGAGTCCTTCAAAATCTACACTAAGTACCAGAAAGTCAAGTATGAAGTCAAGGAAGGCTATCCTGACACTTTTTCCCTTCCCAGCTCTCAGCAAGCATGGATTCCCTGTAGAGAAATGATGATCACAGCACTGGATCATAACTATTGCAGTCAACTAGACTGTGATCCTTTTGAGAGTAGAGATGGTTTTTATTTTTTTCTCTTTTCTTAGTATTCAACTAATACCTGGCTCATAGGAGGTGCTAAATAATTGACAAGACTATCAACGTTCTGGCTGAAAATAAAACTAGTATTTATTAAAGACCTATGGCATTTACATTAGCTCAATCTTTATAATAACAATATATAAGATATGCGTAACTTTATGTGACAAACTTGGCCTCAGAAAGTTGAGACACTTTGGGTAAGAAGAGCTGGTGTCCATGAGGGAGCCAAGACTCAGACAGGCCAGGGCGTTTACAAAGAAAGAGGGTGGAGGACAAGGTCCTAGAAAGGGCTATCAGAGAACTACCTGCTTCCTTATTACAGATGCACTGATTTTTTAGAATCCCTGACTGAGCCCATGATCTTTTTTGATGAGACATTATGCTGAGAGGGTGGTCAGAGAATGACGTAGACTAAAAGTAACTACATTGCATGGATCATTTGGGTACATGCAGAAGAAAATCAATAGTTTGCAAAGAATTTTCATTATATTTCATTATTACTGTACATCAAGTTAAGTAAATGTGAGCAGGCTGCAGCCAAATGAACTGAATGGTTGAGGGGAAAGGTATTGGCATTTCAACATGAAGAACTCTGTCGTTTTATCTCAGGATAATGACCAGTGGACAGGAAGATAGGTGTACAGAAATCAAAGGGACAGTTCCTCCCAGATGTGGAATCCCTCTACATCCCTCTCAAAAAGCCTAATTGAAGAATCCACAGACAAGTCTACAGCAGTGCATGGCTCACATGGTTCTAATGGGGAAAGGGAACTGGAATGCAAATGTTTACACCTGAAATTCTATTTCCCCATTGTCTTTCATGATAAAGTTGGGCTTTGAGCAATGATAAATCACACTTAAGACCACAAAAAATGCTTAAAGATATAAAATTTTAGATATAGAGGGGTCCTTGTGATGAAACTATCCTCTATCTTAACTGTGGTGGTGACCACACAAATCTACAAAATGGCATGAACACACACACAAACAAGCGCATGTGAAACTAATGAATCTGAATACAGTCCATGGATTGCATCACCATCAGTATTCCAGTTGTGATATTGCACTGTGGTGTGCAGGATGTTACCATGAAGTAGAGAGGATACAGAGTCTCTCTGCTTGTTTCTTACCATTAATGTCAATCTGCAGTTATCTCAGAATAAGTTGTTTTCCTGAATGACTAGTCATTACTCAGGTTAAGATTCAGGACATCACAGAAACTATCATGGAAAGTGACCAGTTGGCTAAGTTTTGTGCCCATGGCATTGGCAATTTCAGAGTCAAATAATTGTTTTGTCATATTCTGTGCTTTCCTGACCTTTTCTCCCACAACACTGCAGTTATTAGAAAGGTTACTCTTTAAAAATGGTGAAGAACACAAGCCATAGCCAAAATGACCAACTCTTCCTCAGCATCCAGGAATCCTGTAACACAAAGTCAAGTGTTGGGAGCTGGCCATGGAGGCCCACTGAGCATTAGGGATCAGGGAGGGCCGTGGACCCCGAGACCATGAGGATGCATTCAGGAGCTGTTGATCCATTCCTTCCCTCCTTTTCCATTTGACATTGCAACCAGGAAGGGCTCCTGCTGGATCTAACAGAAAACTCTGGGACCAGAATGTACACAGCTAAACTTGGGAGTCTATTGTTCCCATTTTCCATGGCTTATGGTTTTTGCTTTTAAACAATTTAAAAGTTTAACTTTGAGTCACATTGAGGAGCCTTAGTGCAAGTCACAGGTTCTCTTGATGTGGTTTTTAGAAATTTATAGATATAGGTTTAAGAAAATAGTTTATATAGATTGAGAAAATTTAAGTAACCATTTTGTTACAGAAGTGTGGTTAGTTCAGTTTGATTCAGGGGGGCCAGTAAAGTTTGAATTAGGCTGGTTGGTGCTAGGAGAGTGTAACCATAGCACCAACTGTTTTATAGAAACCAGTTTGAATTAGCATAGAATAGTAAAAGGTAATATATCATGATGTTGGTTTCAGGTGTAAGTATTGAATGATATTATAAACAATTAAGGGTACATAGAAACTGGATAAGATTTTCATGTTCTTCCTCATGTTTAAAAAATACATCTGCTTGAGAGTGGGGGGTGTCCTGTGTGCATCTGGACCTGTTCATGTGAAAGGCACATGCTACTTTTTGTGTAACCATAACAGCGGGTGTTCCTGTGATGATAACTTTGCAGAGTCTGGGGAGAAAAGCCCTGGATTACACTCAATAAATGGCTTCTGGTCACTTGAGCAGGAGTCCAGTCTCTTTCTTTCTCCCCCCTTTCTTTCTCTTTATATCTATCCCTCCAGTTAAATTGCTGACACCGTCTCACCTATCAGGGACCCCCAGTCTCCACAGGAGCAGGTCCCCAGCAGTCAATCATGGTGGACATGAACAGACTTACATACACTGTGTGTCTTTACTTTTCAAAAGCAAAAACCTTGGGAGTAAAGGCAATGCTATCTGTTTGTTTGGCTTCAGAAGTGTAGTCAGCTCAAGGGTGTTCATTTTGGACATCCATTCTTTCCTTTGTCTTCCATCTAGGTCCTTTCCCTCAATATCTCAAACCCAGACCCCCAGCTTTCAATACACTAAGTGTAGAGTGGAAAGTTTCACTGCTGGGCCCTTCTCTGAGCACTGCTTTTTCTCCTCAGCCTGTGACAGACAAGGGCAAGTCTAGAAGTTGGGATAAAACAACTGTGAATGTGAGAATGCTTGGGAACACTGTCGAAGTCAGTTGTTCTCAAGTAGTGTGGGTCACATATAGCCCCAGCATTACAAATTCTGCAAGCAGGTAACACCACATTGCCAGAGCTCAGAAAAACTCTCTGTGTATAGATCAAAGGACCAATCTGTCCCAACTAAAGACCATTGCTTCCAATTTCATAGCAGCCATTTACGACTTGAGGATTTCACCAACTAAATGTCTGCTTTCATTAGGCTATGCCAGACACCGAATCCTTTTATCATTTCCACTACGAGTTCTAAATGTTTTTGTTTGTCTTACGGTCTTCAGAACCCCTGGCACTGCTGGTGCTTCTGGAACATTTCTAACCGAATCTGAAACCTGCCTGTGGGCAAAAAAAAAAAGCATATAGTAAAAGCATACAGTGCATCCTGTCTTCAACAAGAACAAGTGGCTAAAATCTATGACTTGAATGACAGATTCTATAGGTTCCTGGAGTAGCACAGACCCATAAATAGCCCCTCTAACAACTT
>NW_007150513.1:0-1049 GCF_000164805.1 Carlito syrichta | reverse complement strand
CATCAGTATTCCAGTTGTGATATTGCACTGTGGTGTGCAGGATGTTACCATGAAGTAGAGAGGATACAGAGTCTCTCTGCTTGTTTCTTACCATTAATGTCAATCTGCAGTTATCTCAGAATAAGTTGTTTTCCTGAATGACTAGTCATTACTCAGGTTAAGATTCAGGACATCACAGAAACTATCATGGAAAGTGACCAGTTGGCTAAGTTTTGTGCCCATGGCATTGGCAATTTCAGAGTCAAATAATTGTTTTGTCATATTCTGTGCTTTCCTGACCTTTTCTCCCACAACACTGCAGTTATTAGAAAGGTTACTCTTTAAAAATGGTGAAGAACACAAGCCATAGCCAAAATGACCAACTCTTCCTCAGCATCCAGGAATCCTGTAACACAAAGTCAACTGTTGGGAGCTGGCCATGGAGGCCTACTGTGCATTAGGGATCAGGGAGGGCCGTGAACCCCGAGACCATGAGGATGCATTCGGGAGCTGTTGACCCCATGCCTTCCCTCCTTTTCCATTTGGCATTACAACCAGGAAGGGCTCCTGCTGGATCTAACAGAAAACTCTGGGACCAGAATGTACACAGCTAAACTTGGGAGTCTATTGTTCCCATTTTCCATGGCTTATGGTTTTTGCTTTTAAACAATTTAAAAGTTTAACTTTGAGTCACATTGAGGAGCCTTAGTACAAGTCACAGGTTCTCTTGATGTGGTTTTTAGAAATTTATAGATATAGGTTTAAGAAAATAGTTTATATAGATTGAGAAAATTTAAGTAACCATTTTGTTACAGAAGTGTGGTTAGTTCAGTTTGATTCAGGGGGGCCAGTAAAGTTTGAATTAGGCTGGTTGGTGCTAGGAGAGTGTAACCATAGCACCAACTGTTTTATAGAAACCAGTTTGAATTAGCATAGAATAGTAAAAGGTAATATATCATGATGTTGGTTTCAGGTGTAAGTATTGAATGATATTATAAACAATTAAGGGTACATAGAAACTGGATAAGATTTTCATGTTCTTCCTCATGTTTAAAAAATACATCTGCTTG
>NW_007150512.1:0-3596 GCF_000164805.1 Carlito syrichta | reverse complement strand
GGATCAGGGAGGGCCGTGGACCCCGAGACCATGAGGATGCATTCAGGAGCTGTTGATCCCATTCCTTCCCTCCTTTTCCATTTGACATTGCAACCAGGAAGGGCTCCTGCTGGCTCTAACAGAAAACTCTGGGTCCAGAATGTACACAGCTAAACTTGGGAGTCTATTGTTCCCATTTTCTATGGCTTATGGTTTTTGCTTTTAAACAATTTAAAAGTTTAACTTTGAGTCACATTGAGGAGCCTTAGTGCAAGTCACAGGTTCTCTTGATGTGGTTTTTAGAAATTTATAGATATAGGTTTTAGAATATAGTTTATATAGATTGAGAAAATTTAAGTAACCATTTTGTTACAGAAGTGTGATTAGTTCAGTTTGATTCAGGGGGGCCAGTAAAGTTTGAATTAGGCTGGCTGGTGCTAGGAGAGTGTAACCATAGCACCAACTGTTTTATAGAAACCAGTTTGAATTAGCATAGAATAGTAAAAGGTAATATAATCATGATGTTGGTTTCAGGTGTAAGTATTGAATGATATTATAAACAATTAAGGGTACATAGAAACTGGATAAGAATTTCATGTTCTTCCTCATGTTTAAAAATACATCTGCTTGAAGTGGGGGGTGTCCTGTGTGCATCTGACCTGTTCATGTGAAAGGCCCATGCTACTTTTGTGTAACCATAATAACTTTTGCAGAGTCTGGGGAGAAAACCCTGGGATTACACTCAAAAAATGACTTCTGATCACTTGAGCAGGAGTCCAGTCTCTTTCTTTCTCCCCCCTTTCTTTCTCTTTATATCTATCCCTCCAGTTTAATTGCTGACGCCATCTCACCTATCAGGGACCCCCAGTCTCCATAGGAGCAGGTCCCCGGCAGTCAGTCATGGTGGAAATGAATAGACTTACATACACTGTGTGTCTTTACTTTTCAGAAGCAAAAACCTTGGGAGTAAAGACAATGCTATCTGTTTGTTTGGCTTCAGAAGTGTAGTCAGGTCAAGGGTGTTCATTTTGGACATCCATTCTTTCCTTTGTCTTCCATCTAGGTCCTTTCCCTTGATATCTCAAACCCAGACCCCAGCTCTCAATACACTAAGTGCAGAGTGGAAAGGTTCACTACTGGGCCCTTCTCTGAACACTGCTTTTTCTCCTCAGCCTGTGACAGACAAGGACAAGTCTAGAAGTTGGGATAAAACAGCTGTGAATGTGAGAATGCTTGAGAACACTGTCGAAGTCAACTGTTCTCAAGTAGTGTGGGTCACATATAGCCCCAGTGTTACAAATCCTGCAAGCAGGTAACGCTACATTGCCAGAGCTCAGAAAAACTCTCTGTGTATAGATAAAAGGACCAATCTGTCCCAACTAAAGACCATTGCTTCCAATTGCACAGCAGCCATTTACGACTTGAGGATTTCACCAACTAAATATCTGCTTTCATTAGGCTATGCCAGACACCGAATTCTTTTATCATTTCCACTACGAGTTCTAAATGTTTTTGTTTGTCTTACGATCTTCAGGACCCCTGGCACTGCTGGTGTTTCTGGAACATTTCTAACCGAATCTGCCACCTGCCTGTGGGCAAAAAAGAAAGCATATAGTAAAAGCATACAATGCATCCTGTCTTCAACAAGAGCAAGTGACTAAAATCCATGACTTGAATGAGCAGATTCTATAGGTTTCTGGACTAGCAAAGACCCATAAATAGCCCCTCTAGCAACTTGAGCAGAAATTATTCATAAGTAATAACTAAAATGACTCCCCATGTTTACCCAATCCCACTATAACCACCAGAACTCTTTGGATCACAAGTGACAGAAACAAGTCAAACCAGCTTAAGCACTAAAGCATTACCTCAAGTAACAGAGAAACTCCAGCTGTAGAGTTAAAAGTCAGCTTCATCGAAGCCTGAGGTTCAGCCATGCCAGGCCATACCACAACATCCAGTCCTGCTAACTTCCGCTTGGTTTACTCTCATGCAAATCATCCCATGGCCCCAGGCTTCGCTCCTTAATGCTCATAGTCCCAGAGAAATGTTTCCTTCCTAAAAGCTCCAACATAAGCCCTGAGGAAGACACTGTGTGGCCCAAAGAGGGTCATGAGCCCATTCTCAAGTCAATCATGAATGCTGAAGAGATGGATGACTCTGATTAGCCATCAGGGGCCAAGTGTCCACTCTGGGGCTTCTCAGCCTGGGGGACAAGCAGAAAAAGATGTCAGATTGACCTCAGCATCTGAGCAAGAGTCTTTCAGAGAGCAAAATGAGCTGCTGCTTCTAAGAAAATTCATTAATCAAACAAAATATATAATAGATAGATCTGCTAAGCACATTTGCAAAACTGGCAGAAGGCAGATTTTTGTAAGAAGTTCAATTCAGATGCTGTTCTATCTTTAAACTTAAAGTCTTCCAGTTTTACAGTTCACTTTCAGGTTGCATTTTAAAATGTGATTTTAGATCCTTTAATTTACACAATAATTTTAAAGGGAAAGGTGAGACCCAAAACTGTGCAGAGTTTCAAATGGAGACTTCTGAAAGTGTTGTTGGTTTTTATTATTATGATGATGATTTTCACTCAGCCCTATTGGCTGTGACAGTAAAAATGTACTGTGAGATCTAACTGCTTTGGATACAAAGATTTCAGTACCATAGTTGTTGAAAAATAATATTTTTGCTCTCAAGCCCATTCATAAAAGCCCATTCATGAAAGAAGCCAAGTGATACACAAGAAGGGATTCCCTTCTTCTGTTTAAGAAGCTTCATGTCTATACAGAGATAAAGTATTGCAAGGGGCCTACTTAAAGATCACTGATTAATGCAAATTACCCCTTGTTTGCTAAGAATCACATATATTTTTGCAAATGAATAATTCAAATAAATACATTTTCAAATATTTTTATGAAACAGTCCTTTTCAAATGGCTGAGAGAGACCATATGGCACCTACAGGAATTTCTCACCTTCTGGATTATAGAAGGTCCCTTTTTTAGGAAAAATACTTTAAAAAGTGATCTGTGTGATGTCCCCTTGTATACCTCATCCTGAATTGTACCTCACATCTTTAAATGAAATATTTTTAAAAATACTTTAAAAAGTGAAGACTCACTTAAAAATTTAAATTTCTGACTGGGATTAGTGGCTCAGCCTGTAATCTCAGCACTTTGGGAGGCCGAGGTGAGTGGATTGCCTGAGCCATGGGTTCAAGACCAGCCTGGGCAATTTGGCAAGACCTTGTCTCTACAATAAATCAAAAATTAGGTGGATGTGGTAATGTGCACCTGTAGTTCTGGCTACTTGGAAGACTGAGGCAGAAGGATCATCTGGGCCCAGCAGGTTGATTCTGGGGTGGCCATGAGTGTGCCACTGCCTGGGCAACAGAGTGAGACTCTGACTCAAAAAAAAATTAATTAAATTTCCTCAAGACTTCCATGAAATCTTGAGGTTTCTTATCCATCTAAGCTCTCTTAGGGGCAATGACAGAAACAGAACTCAAGCTGGGAGAGGGAGGAGGAGGTTTGATGTATGAAACTGGAAAGTTACAGTGGAGTGGATAGGGACAATGGGATCTGAGAGTCAGACAAAACCAGACTCCTCCCATACCCACAT
>NW_007150511.1:0-5450 GCF_000164805.1 Carlito syrichta | reverse complement strand
AGGTTTGGACAAAGTCAGAGACCTGTGTGTCTATGATTAGGAACCAAGCAGGAAGCACAGACAGGGCCATAAGTGCTCAGAAGATGAGCAGGGATGACCAGCTGCAAGCACATGGACAATGTAGAATGAGCCTAGGAGCAGCAAGAGATGGGAAGGAGTTCTAAGTGTTGGTACAAAGCAAACCAGGGGACAGGGCAGGAACACTCGAGGAGAACTTTAGACAGGATGACAAGGGTGCTCCCACACACATAAGCAGGACTACACACCTGCAGAGCTAAATAGATCTAAACATGGAAAGAAAAATCCATACCTGAGCTCTTTATCAGGTGTGGTTTATTAGGGGCACATTTGGTTTAGCAAGAGCTGTATTTGAAGGACAAATGTGGAGCCTACAGGCAGCTGATGCCAGAGGTAGGAGGTTCAGCAAGTCAGAGGGAGGAGTCACATGATTTCCCAGAGGCGGGCACATAGTCGCACAGGTCAGGGAACCTTCACGTGGAGACACTCTAAGTCATGTCCTAAGTTCCAACGCTAGTGGCTTCTCCTTTACCCTATAGGGCTGCACAGAGTAAGTTTGAGCTCCATCCACCTTGCTGCAGAGACCAAATGACCGTTGGAAAAAATGGAGTTGGTGGGGTGTGTGGGTGTTTACGATCAGCGCATGCAAAGCCAAAGTCAGGTCAAGTTTGGGGTTTATGAAGAGTATCTTTGCATGCCTAGTGCTGAGCTGGGCATAAGAGCTCATGGAGGGGCACAAGGCCAGATCTCTGATCTCTGTGTTCTTCATGCTCCTTCTGATGCAATGATCAGAGTTCACTCTGCATCCCTCTCAAAGAGCCTAATTGTGGAATCCATAGACAAGTCTCCAGCAGTGCATGACTCACATGGGTCTGGTGGAGAAAGGGGGCTGGAATGCAAATGTTGACACCTGAAATCCTACTTCCCCATTGTCTTTCATGATAAAATTGGGCTTCAGGCAATGATAAATCACATTGAAAATGCAACAAAAATATGAAGCCTCAGATATCTGGAGAAATGTGCATTCTTCATGCTCTTTCTGATGCAATGAGTCAGACAAGCCCCATTATGTGTCCACATCTTTGACACAAAACAACAGAGCAATTAGGTTTTCACCTGCTAGAGCCTGAAATGACCCAGGACTCTGAGCACCCCTCAGCTCCTAGGTGACCACAGTCTTCACAAGTCCTCCTTCTGTGCAGAGCATACATCATCTGAGGCCTCATGCTGTGAGGCTCCCAGGACTGCAGACGGCATGCCTTTGGGGTCTGCAGTGGATTCACAGTTTTTGATGTCACACTGAACATTGCAAGGCTAATTAGAGCACATAATCTATCCAAAAGCAATTCTTGAAAACCAGGATACGCTCATCATGCAACAATGAGGAGAGCTGCTCTGGGTCTTCCAGAAGTGCAGGTTCCTGATCCCAGCTCAGCAGGAAGATTGCCAGTTCACCCAATTCAGCCTGCCTGGGCTCTTCTCACCAACTACACACCACACATCCATGCCCATCATGGTCCAGAAAGACAGGGTAAACATGGAATGCTACCAAAGAAGCCCCACAGCCTTCTGCAGGGATTCTGGCATCCTTCTGATCAATAAGCCCTGTGGCCTAGGACATTACTCAATCAACTATAGGTGACCATCAAAACACAGGCTTGGTCTTGGTCTTATAGTCTTAGATTGAAAAGGAATGACAAACAGGTAGATGAACACAGCAGTGGAACAGAAGAATGTAAGGGCCAAAGAAAGACTATGATGGAAGAGAACCAGAGACTCCCATACCTATTTTACAAGCTTGATCAGGGAAGCTTCATCCTGGACATGCAGAGATGAGTGCACAGGACATCCGCAGGACAGGCTGCAATGATGTCTCCAAGCACACCTTGGCCAGGTCCAGCCAAAGCTCAGTCCAAGGGTCTTGCTGGCAGAAGTCCAAGGCAGGTGAGGTGGACACCTCAAGAGTGAGTCCCTCGGTCCACAAACCCTAACCAATGTCCCTTCCCAACTAGGAAGAAATGGATCAAATGATACAGGAGCCAAGAATTCCCAGCCACAAACCCCCCACTTAGCACATGCAATGGTGAACTTCACTTCAGATTTTTCAACTATGTGAGACTCCAACTCTTCTTCAATGACAAATTAATTAGAAATTGAATGAGTCTAAGAAATAGGATTGTCTTGGAAGAGAAGATGGTAGATTTCAGAATCTTTTCATACTGTGGTATTGTTAAACCTCAGAGAATCAAAGAATTTTAGCTTTGCAAGAAGTTTTAGAAGCTAACCAATTCCTTTAGTTCACAGAATGACCCGTCCAAGCCTTCAGTAGCTGGTTGGAGGTAAAGGGAGGCTGGTGTCAGTCCCCTGGTGTCTGGAGCTAGAGGTGGATTCTCCTGACCCAGCACAACCAGAAGGGCTTCTGACCTACTCAGGAGTTTATAACTGCATTTAAGGAGACACATAAGGTGTTGGCTCCAAACCTAGTCAGCCTTGACATCGACCTCAGCTCTTCAGATAGACATTTTGCCACCCAGGACTAAGTCCCCCACACAGACAGTGAGGCTTTAGGCAGATGACCTTGGGGCTCTGGCCCCTGCTGACCTCTCCATGCATCCCCCTCCACTTTCGTATTCCCACGATGTCTCTGATTCACATGAGTGTCTCTGGACATCCACATTCTCTCGTTTCTGGGCCTTGCTCTCTGCCTCAAATGTCCTTCCCTCTCTGCAAGACCTGAGTCCTTCAAAATCTACACCAAGTACCAGGAAGTCAAGTATGAAGTCAAGGAAGGCTATCCTGACACTTCTTCCCTTCCCAGCTCTCAGCAAGCATGGATTCCCTGTAGAGAAATGATGATCACAGCACTGGATCATATCTATTGCAGTCAACTAGACTGTGATCCTTTTGAGAGTAGAGATGGCTTTTATTTTTTCTCTTTTCTTAGTATTCAACTAATACCTGGCTCATAGGAGGTGCTAAATAATTGACAAGACTATCAACGTTCTGGCTGAAAATAAAACTAGTATCTATTAAAGACCTATGGCATTTACATTAGCTCAATCTTTAATAATAACAATATATAAGATATGCGTAACTTTATGTGACAAACTTGGCCTCAGAAAGTTGAGACACTTTGGGTAAGAAGAGCTGGTGTCCATGAGGGGGCCAAGATTCAGACAGGCCAGGGAGTTTACAAAGAAAGAGGGTAGAGGACAAGGTCCTAGAAAGGGCTATCAGAGAACTACCTGCTTCCTTATTACAAATGCACTGATTTTTTAGAATCCCTGACTGAGCCCATGATCTTTTTTGATGAGACATTATGCTGAAAGGGTGGTCAGAGAATGATGTAGACTAAAAGTAACTACATTATATGGATCATTTGGGTACATGCAGAAGAAAATCAATAGTTTGCAAAGAATTTTCATTGTATTTCATTATTACTAGACATCAAGTTAAGTAAATGTGAGCAGGCTGCAGCCAAATGAACTGAATGGTTGAGGGGAAAGGTATTGGCATTTCAACATGAAGAACTCTGTCATTTTATCTCAGGATAATGACCAGTGGACAGGAAGATAGGTGTACAGAAATCAAAGGGACAGTTCCTCCCAGATGTGGAATCCCTCTGCATCCCTCTCAAAAAGCCTAATGTAGAATCCACAGACAAGTCTACAGCAGTGCATGGCTCACATGGTTCTAGTGGGGAAAGGGAACTGGAATGCAAATGTTGACACCTGAAATCCTATTTCCCCATTGTCTTTCATGATAAAGTTGGGATCACAAAAATGCTTAAAGATATAAACTTTTAGATGTAGAGGGGTTCTTGTGATGAAACTATCCTCTATCTTAACTGTGGTGGTGACCACACAAATCTACAAAATGGCATGAACACACACACAAACAAGTGCATGTGAAACTAATGAATCTGAATACAGTCCATGGATTGTATCACCATCAATATTCCAGTTGTGATATTGCACTATGGTGTGCAGGATGTTACCATGAAGTAGAGCAGAGTCTCTCTGCTTGTTTCTTACCATTAATGTTAATCTGCAGTTATCTCAGAATAAGATGTTTTCCTGAAAGACTAGTCATTACTCAGGTTAAGATTCAGGACATCACAGAAACTATCATGGGAAGTGACCAGTTGGCTAAGTTTTGCGCCCATGGCATTGGCAATTTCAGAGCCAAATAATTGTTTTGTCATACTCTGTGCTTTCCTGATCTTTTCTCCCACAATACTGCACAGTTATTAGAAAGGTTACTCTTCAAAAATGGTGAAGAACACAAGCCATTGCCAAAATGACCAACTCTTCCTCAGCATCCAGGAATCCTGTAACACAAAGTCAAGTGTTGGGAGCTGGCCATGGAGGCCCACTGAGCATTAGGGATCAGGGAGGGCCGTGGACCCCGAGACCATGAGGATGCATTCAGGAGCTGTTGATCCCATTCCTTCCCTCCTTTTCCATTTGACATTGCAACCAGGAAGGGCTCCTGCTGGCTCTAACAGAAAACTCTGGGTCCAGAATGTACACAGCTAAACTTGGGAGTCTATTGTTCCCATTTTCTATGGCTTATGGTTTTTGCTTTTAAACAATTTAAAAGTTTAACTTTGAGTCACATTGAGGAGCCTTAGTGCAAGTCACAGGTTCTCTTGATGTGGTTTTTAGAAATTTATAGATATAGGTTTTAGAATATAGTTTATATAGATTGAGAAAATTTAAGTAACCATTTTGTTACAGAAGTGTGGTTAGTTCAGTTTGATTCAGGGGGGCCAGTAAAGTTTGAATTAGGCTGGCTGGTGCTAGGAGAGTGTAACCATAGCACCAACTGTTTTATAGAAACCAGTTTGAATTAGCATAGAATAGTAAAAGGTAATATAATCATGATGTTGGTTTCAGGTGTAAGTATTGAATGATATTATAAACAATTAAGGGTACATAGAAACTGGATAAGAATTTCATGTTCTTCCTCATGTTTAAAAAATACATCTGCTTGAGAGTGGGGGGTGTCCTGTGTGCATCTGGACCTGTTCATGTGAAAGGCACATGCTACTTTTTGTGTAACCATAATAACTTTGCAGAGTCTGGGGAGAAAAGCCCTGGGATTACACTCAATAAATGACTTCTGATCACTTGAGCAGGAGTCCAGTCTCTTTCTTTCTCCCCCCTTTCTTTCTCTTTATATCTATCCCTCCAGTTTAATTGCTGACGCCATCTCACCTATCAGGGACCCCCAGTCTCCATAGGAGCAGGTCCCCGGCAGTCAGTCATGGTGGAAATGAATAGACTTACATACACTGTGTGTCTTTACTTTTCAGAAGCAAAAACCTTGGGAGTAAAGACAATGCTATCTGTTTGTTTGGCTTCAGAAGTGTAGTCAGGTCAAGGGTGTTCATTTTGGACATCCATTCTTTCCTTTGTCTTCCATCTAGG
>NW_007150510.1:0-765 GCF_000164805.1 Carlito syrichta | reverse complement strand
CTTCCGCTTGGTTTACTCTCATGCAAATCATCCCATGGCCCAAGGTCTCACGCTCCTTAAAGCTCATAGTCCCAGAGAAATGTTTCCTTCCTAAAAGCTCCAACATAAGCCCTGAGGAAGACACTGCGTGGCCCAAAGAGGGTCATGAGCCCATTCTCAAGGCAATCATAAATGCTGAAGAGATGGATGACTCTGATTAGCCATCAGGGGCCAAGTGTCCACTCTGGGGCTTCTCAGCCTGGGGGACAAGCAGAAAAAGATGTCAGATTGACCTCAGCATCTGAGCAAGAGTCTTTCAGAGAGCAAAATGAACTGCTGCTTCTAAGAAAATATCATTAAGCAAACAAAATATATAATAGATAGATCTGCTAAGCACATTTGCAAAACTGGCAGAAGGCAGATTTTTGTAAGAAGTTCAAGTTCAGATGCTGTTCTATCTTTAAACTTAAAGTCTTCCAGTTTTACAGTTCACTTTCAGGTTGCATTTTAAAATGTGATTTTAGATCCTTTAATTTACACAATAATTTTAAAGGGAAAGGTGAGACCCAAAACTGTGCTGAGTTTCAAATGGAGACTTCTGAAAGGTTTTGTTGGGTTTTTATGAAAATGAATGAATGATTTTCACTCAGCCTTATTGGCTGCGACAGTAAAAATGTACTGTGAGATCTAACTGCTTTGGATACAAAGATTTCAGTACCATAGTTATTGAAAAATAATATTTTTGCTCTCAAGCCCATTCATAAAAGCCCATTCATGAAAGAAGCC
>NW_007150509.1:0-668 GCF_000164805.1 Carlito syrichta | reverse complement strand
GTGGTAATGTGCACCGTAGTTCTAGCTACTTGGAAGACTGAGGCAGAAGGATAATCTGGGCCCAGCAGGTTGAATTCTGGGGTGACCATGAGTGTGCCACTGCCTGGGCAACAGAGTGAGACTCTGACTCAAAAAAAAATTAAATTAAATTTCCTCAAGACTTCCATGAAATCTTGAGGTTTCTTATCCATCTAAGCTCTCTTAGGGGCAATGACAGAAACAGAACTCAAGCTGGGAGAGGGAAGAGGAGGTTTGATGTATGAAACTGGAAAGTTACAGTGGAGTGGATAGGGACAATGGGATCTGAGAGTCAGACAAAACCAGACTCCTCCCATACCCACATCTACCCAGATTGGTTTTGTCCTCCCAGTTGAACATGCCTGTGAAGCCAGGACCATGGCTTCTGGAAGCATCTGGTCTCATATCCCAGCTCCTCAACTGAAAAGAAAAGATTTGCTTTAACTCTCTCAGCTTTGACTAGATTCAAGCGGGAGGCACAGCATTGACCACAGAGGGATTCATTGTAATTTCTAAGGACCACATGTTACACAAGTAGCCTAGGAGAAACTGTCTTCTTTGCACTGTGCTCCCTAAAATACCTAGCAATGGCATTTCCACAACTCAGGGAGAGGACAAAAAGAAAAATCACCCTGAAAAAACACTGACCT
>NW_007150508.1:0-816 GCF_000164805.1 Carlito syrichta | reverse complement strand
AAATCTATCTAGATAGCTTTTTTTTTTTTTTAATGTTTGAGATTTTTCCCTTGCAAGAAAAATGGAGTATGGGTGGTCCACCTTTTATTTGCAAACATTTTCAGCACAGATAAAATTCTAAGACAATAAAGATTATGATCTGATGTAAGTTACTTTGGGCAAACAAGCTCTTATTTTTTTAAAATGGTACAGATAAACAGATGGAAATAAACTTTGTACCAAAAATATGTTTATCTGGTATAACAGTAGATCAGAGAATAGAGGACAAAAATAGGTGATGTAGCAACATAAACCCATGTGTGTAATTAGAGGGTCAACTCTGACATTTTTCTCTCTAGACCTTTTGTAATAGTTTTGGTCTAGGGTTACAATGTTTTTTGCCAGGTTGAAACATAATTGTCAACTCTGATGAAGACTAAGTAGCTTTCCCAACTATATTTTTTCTTTAAATAAACACCAGTAGATATTTCTTGCTTTAAAAGTCACAATCATGATGAATAGAAAGATCTCAATAGGTCTGTTTTTAGAAAATACAACCTATAAAATTTGGAATTTAGTAGACAGTTCCCATTTAGTAGTTGCTCCAACATAATCTTGTATCATAATCACACTGATGAAAATAACTTGTATAATTCCATACATTAAAAATGAATAAATTATTTAAAAGTTAAACTAAAAATTAATTCTCCAAAGACTGTGAGTAAATGAGGTTACTTAATCAACAATTCTCATTAGTTGGAAAATTATGCTTCACAAGTATTCAAAATTCACACCTTATTTATTCTTTAGACAATATACATAAGGTATACATAAAGT
>NW_007150507.1:0-1055 GCF_000164805.1 Carlito syrichta | reverse complement strand
ATCCGGTAAAAGAGGGAATTTTCAACATGTACCTTTCATGAAGATTTTCAGTTTCTTTTCTATAATATTTACTGGAGTTACTAAAACAGAAACATATATATAACACAATGTTCTTTCTGGACTAACATTCAAGTATATTTGTCTTTTGGAGGAGACTGAAGTAAAAACTAGAACTATAAAGAAAAAAGTATTCCAGCACATAGAAGTTGTATTAGGATAATGAACCAACATACAAAGATGCTATCTCAAAATGAGCATTTTATTTTTTTAATGAAAGCAAAGTTAAGTATATTTAACTGCAGATTTCCCTCAAAACAAGAAGAGAAGAGAAGAGATACTGATATATTATAAAAACAAATTAAGGAAACTTTAAGACAAAAAGAAGAGCAATATCAGAAAGAATTTGAAGCAAAACAAGTTGAGCTGACTCTGAGAACACCAGATATGGAATCAAAGACCGTCCAAAATGACTTGAGTGAGCTAACATAATCTTTGGTAAAATCTTTATATTGCTATCTTGATTTCATCAGTATTGCTTATAATTTTCCTTTGAGTTTATATGTATATGTCATACATATAATTTAGGCATAAAATTCAAAATGTTATCTCATCTTCAAAAAAAAACACATAGCTATACTCAGTTATTATAAATTCATCACATCAGTAGTACCTTATTTCAGTTCTAAGAGCTTTGGAAAATAATGATATGCTATAATAAAAACTTAGTGATAATTTCTTGATACGTATTTTGTTCCCAAGTAAAATAGTTCCATGTCTTTCTCCCTATTTCATATTTATTACTGCTTCAAACATGAGAAACTAAAGTTATTGTGATGTGATAGAAATTAATTTCATGATTTTCTAAGAGGAGATATATAAACTTTATCATAGTGTTTTGAAACATAAGGCTTCTTTAGTATTTCTACATTTACCCCACAGAAGTAACAATGATTTGGTAGAGGTGCACTACAAGTAGGACCAGAAGCTGGCTTTTTTGTTTAACATCTCCTTTTCAGAGCTGTAATAACTAAATGAGTTAATTGATGTTTGTATGT
>NW_007150506.1:0-768 GCF_000164805.1 Carlito syrichta | reverse complement strand
AAGTTTCTTTTGGTTCTAAAGACTATAAAATTCAGCTTTCTTATTGGAAGTTAACATTGGGATTTCTGGCTATAAATACTTAAATATATCAGGGGAAAAACACTTAGCATCTATTATTTGGTGGCCACTTTACATGAATTATTTTAATTAATTCTCATGCTTTATTAGTACATCAGTATAATTGTAGTGGGCATACAAATGGGCATACAAATTGTGCAAGGTTTTTGAAGTTTATATGATCTCTTTCTTCTGTCTTCAGCCAGGGAAGCTTATCTTGACTCCCCCAACAAGCACATCATAAGGTGTGTTTACCCACCCTTTTCCTCTTACCTTTTATGCCCTTTTAACATTTGAGTGTTCAGAACGAACTAGTTTATTACTATGCTTTGCAAAATTGACCATGTCTTATTGAATGACTTTGTACTTATACAAAGTCAGATGGCTTTGATCAATGAATGATAGGAACCAATAGTCAGAGGACTTTATGTATACCTTATGTATATTGTATAAAGAATAAATAAGGTGTGAATTTTGAATACTTGTGAAGCATAATTTTCCAACTAATGAGAATTGTTGATTAAGTAACCTCATTTACTCACAGTCTTTGGAGAATTAATTTTTAGTTTAGCTTTTAAATAATTTATTCATTTTTAATGTATGGAATTATACAAGTTATTTTCATCAGTGTGATTATGATACAAGATTATGTTGGAGCAACTACTAAATGGGAACTGTCTACTAAATTCCAAATTTTATAGGTTATATTTT
>NW_007150505.1:0-689 GCF_000164805.1 Carlito syrichta | reverse complement strand
TTTTCCTCTTACCTTTTATGCCCTTTTAACATTTGAGTGTTCAGAACGAACTAGTTTATTACTATGCTTTGCAAAATTGACCATGTCTTATTGAATGACTTTGTACTTATACAAAGTCAGATGGCTTTGATCAATGAATGATAGGAACCAACAGTCAGAGGACTTTATGTATACCTTATGTATATTGTATAAAGAATAAATAAGGTGTGAATTTTGAATACTTGTGAAGCATAATTTTCCAACTAATGAGAATTGTTGATTAAGTAACCTCATTTACTCACAGTCTTTGGAGAATTAATTTTTAGTTTAACTTTTAAATAATTTATTCATTTTTAATGTATGGAATTATACAAGTTATTTTCATCAGTGTGATTATGATACAAGATTATGTTGGAGCAACTACTAAATGGGAACTGTCTACTAAATTCCAAATTTTATAGGTTATATTTTCTAAAAACAGACCTATTGAGATCTTTCTATTCATCATGATTGTGACTTTTAAAGCAAGAAATATCTACTGGTGTTTATTTAAAGAAAAAATATAGTTGGGAAAGCTACTTAGTCTTCATCAGAGTTGACAATTATGTTTCAACCTGGCAAAAAACATTGTAACCCTAGACCAAAACTATTACAAAAGGTCTAGAGAGAAAAATGTCAGAGCTGACCCTCTAATTACACACATGGGTTTA
>NW_007150504.1:0-13072 GCF_000164805.1 Carlito syrichta | reverse complement strand
ATCCAGCTCAATAAGTTTCTACTTCTTGGTCTACTCCCGGTATCAATCATTCTAGTCTCAGTAAAGAGGAAGTTGAGGTGCAAGATTTTAATTTAGGATCAAATCCTATTATGGGAAGGTGGAAAAAGCAGAATTGGGCATTGGTAGAAATGATATTTTGTAATGCAGGCCCAACAAATCTTTGGCCAACCTGGCTGGAATCTCCAGAGCGAGAATTGCCCATAAGAGTGTCTCACATCAGACTCTTTTTCCACACCCCTTTACCATTCCTTCCTTCCCATCCACATTGGATACTGTATTTTTTTTACTTCTTGCCCATCTCGTTAGCATGTTCTAAGTTTCTTCTGCTATCCTTCAGGGCTGTCTTTCACTCTCACTTTTCTTTCTTTGGCACTTTTCTGTCCGCTATGTCTAGGTCAGCTAAAGTTCATGTGCATGCTTTGGGTATTAACCTTTGCTCCTGTCTTTTTCTCCTGGTCCACTATCTGATCCTCAGGCCAATAGCTTGAGATGCTTCAATATAAAGTGTGATCTGGAAAGCTCAGACATTCCATGAGTCATCAAACTTCAAATTAAAAGTATGGGGATTGTCTTAGTTCTTTATGTTAAGGATATTATCTGCCTTGGGGCAGGGTAGGTAGGTGGGAGTTGCGGGGATGAAAGTATTCACCGAGACAGTTATGTACTAAGAAGGGGAGATTTATTTAAGGGAAAACATGTTGTGAAAGGCACAATGGGCAGGACATGGGGGAGACTGCAGCCAGGTGCAAAGAGGAAGTAGCCTATGCTTCTTCCTAGTGGAATTTGACTCTCTCTTTGGTTAGAGTGAATTTTAGAATTCCTGTCTCAGTGTGGGTTCCTGCAATGAAAATCACATAATTCTGATTGGTTGATGTTTGACCTTGATTATAAGCTGTTCATGGGTCAGGTGGAGGTCATTATGGAGTTTTGTTTCTTTAACAGCAACAGTTAATTGTTCTTTGTTATGAAACCAGCAGCAATCGTATTACAGTTGGCTATTCAGTTTTTACAACTCTCTATTTCAATCTGAGATTTTTCTTCCTCAATATAGTTTACCCAAATTGCTCAATTGATGCTGAATCAATCGGGCCTCCACATTATCTTTGAGACTTGAGGTGCTATGAGGGAATCCTAACACTCTATTCCATTTCTGGATGATTCTTTTTCCGTCTTCCTGCTGCCTTTATGATGCAGGATCTCTGGAGCTGTCAGGCTCAGGCTATGTTCATCTTTTCTTTCTTTCTTTAAATTAGAAAATTTAGTTTATTTAAAAACTAAATTAGAAAGAGAAAACTAAATTGGAAAGGTGGGGGAGGGGGCCAAAGCTAAGAAAGCATGGTCTAGTCAAAGCTCAAAGAACACATGGCCACACCATAGCTTACCAAAGCATTGGCTCCTCTTTTCTTAATATGCCCACCAAGACACAGCACAGAAGCCCTCTTTAGATGGTCACCAATATCAAGGTAATCAACAATACAGACAGTGCCAAAACTTCAAAACCTGTTGGAAAGTGTCGCAAAGGCTCTTATGACAATGGATCCTGGAACTTTGCCAACAACACCAGAGAAAAATATATAAATTAGACCCTAAGAGAGACTTGGTTTTAAATTAGATTTAGAAGTAGAAGAGTTGTATGCAAGTCCAAGTTTTTATATTACATACCTCCATGACCTTGGACTAGTCATTTTACTTCTGAGTGTCAGTTTTTCATTTGCAAATGAGAAGTGTTCCCCCTTTCCTGCTTATCTCACCAGGTTGCTGAGAAAATTATATGTAACTCAATTATAGGAAACCCTCAGTAAATTCTAAAGTCTAAATTGCTCTTCAGTTATAATGCTGCACACCTTCTTATGCTCTGAAGGAGAGGGAGAACTACTAGTAATTTTTTAAGTCTGGCTTTGGGACATGTTACTGCATAGTGTCTAAGCACATTAAATACATCATTTTGATGTTATTTTGTGATATATCATATATTAAATATATCTATATAGCATATGCATATTTTTTTCTGGGTTTTCTTGGGTTTATTTTTCTATTCCTACACCAATCTCATAGTTTTTAAATGTATATATTTTTTTACAGTGCTATATGTGTCAATTTCAGTGAGGTGAATTTCTTTTCCTTCCATTTCATCTTACCATTTGATATGGCTATTCTTACACGTTCATTTTCCTACAGAAATTCAGATATTAACTGGCTGTGTTACATAAAAAAACACATTTTTTAAAAAATTAAAGACTAATTTGTATCAGTCTTACATCTTTACTCTCTTTATGTACATATATATGTACACACATACATGTATATATTTCCCTTTTATTTTAAATTCAGGTGTACACATGTATGTACATTACATGGGCATACTGTGTAGTGATGGTAATTGGGTCTCAGGTGATCCATTCTCCAGATAGTGAACACTGTACCCCATAGGTAATTTCTGAATCATGACTCCTTTTTCTCCCTCCTGTTTCAATTTTCTGCATGTGGTCAGCCAGTTCTTCTAGCACCATTTTCTGAATAGGTTCTCTTCTTCCCAGGATTGTTGGTGCGGTTTTTGTTGAAGATGAACTGGCTGACAAATTGAGGTTTTGCTTATAGGATCTCTATCTTTTTCCATTGGTCTACATGTTTTTGTACCACTACCAATTGATTTTGATTATTGTAACCTTATAGTAAAGTCTAAATTCTGAAAGTGTGATTTCCCATGCTTTGTTTCTTTTGCTAAGGATTGTTTGGGCTATTCATGGCCTTTTCTGTTTCCACATGAATTTCTGTAACGTCGTTTCCAGGCCTGAGAAGAATGATGATGGTAATTTAATGGATATTGCACTGAATTTGTAGATTGCCTTTGCTAGGATGAACATCGTAACAATGTTGATTCTTCCAAGTCATGAGCATGGAACATTTTTCTATTTGTTTGTGTCATCTTTGATTTCTTTCAGCAGTGTTTTGCAGTTTTTGCTGTAAAGTTCTTTCATCTCTCAGGAAGATGCCAAGATATTTCTTTTTTGCTGCTGTTGTTGCTTTTGTGAATGGGATTGTGCTTTTTATTTGGTTCTTTGGCTGTTTGTTGTTGGTGTGTAAGAATGCAGTGGTCTTTTGCATGTTTGCTTGTACCTTGAGACTTGCCAAATTCTTTATCAGTTCAAGGATATTTTTGACAGATGCTCTTGGGTTTTCAAGGTATAGGATCAGATCATCAGCAAAGAGAGATAACTTAATTTCCTCTTTTCCTATTTGGATACCCTTGATTTCCTCCTCTTATCTGATTGCTTTAGTTAGAACTTCCAACACTAAGTTGAACGGAAAGGTGAGAGTAGGCAGCCTTCTCTTGTTCTGGTTTTCATGGGAAATGTTTCCAGTTTTTGTCCATTTAGCAGTATGCTGGCTGTGGGTTTACCATAGACGGCTCTTACAATTTTGAAGTATGTTCCCTTTATGCTTATGTGTTCAAGGGTTTTTATCAAGAAGATATGCTGAATTTTAGCAAAAGCTTTTTCTGCATCTAATGATATAATCATGTGTTTCTTGTTTTTGCATCTATTGATGTATTTAATTGCATTTATGGTCTTGTGGATGGTGAACGAGCCCTGCATCCTGGAGATGAAGCCTAAATCACCGTGGTGGATGGTTTTTGAAATGTGTTGTTGCATTTGATTTGCTAGAATCTTGTTGAGAATTTTTGAATCTATGTTCATCAAGGATATTGGTCTGTGTTCTCTTTCTTTTTTGGTTCTTCACCTGGTTTGGGTATTAGTATGATGTTAGTTTCATAAAATGCTTTGACAAGAGTTCCATCTTTCTCAATTGCTTGTAATACTTTTAATAGTATTGGTATCAGTTCCTCCTTGTATTTTGTGGAATTCCACTAGAAAGCCCTCTGGTCCAGGTCTTTTTATTGTAGACAGTTTTCTTGTAACAGTAAAATTCCTGGTTTGTCATTGGTCTTTACGGTCTTAATTTCTTCTTGCTTCAACCTTGGCAGGTTGTGTGATGTCAGAAAGTCCTTCATTTCATTTAGGTTTTTGAGTTTGTTTACAGACAGGTGTGCATAGTAATCTCTGAGAATTTTTTTTATTTCTTTGGGATCAGTTATGACTTGATCTTTTGCATTTCTGATTGTGTTTATTTCAGCTTTTTATCTCTTTTTCTTGGTTAATCTGGGTAGGAATCCATCAATCTTTTTTAATCTTTCAAAAAAACAACTTTTTGTGTCATTGATTTTTTTCTTTGATGTTTTTGTCTTCTATGTCCCATATTTGGGCTTTTACATTGGTGACCTGGATTCTTCTGCTGAAGTTAGGATTTTGGTGGTCTTGTCTTTCCAGCTTCCTTAGGTGATCTGATATACTGTTAACTTGTGATCTTTCCATTTTCTTGATGTGTTCCTGGATATATAAATTCTCTTCTTAGTACTATTTTCATGGTATCCCAAAAATTTTGGTAAAATGTGTCTCTATTTTCATTTGTTTCTAGGAATATTTTAATTTCAGCTTTGATTTCTTTGTTGCTCCAGGAGTTGCTCAGCATAATGCTGTTTAGTGTCCATGCCTTTGTGGGTTTGGGAGAATTTTGTTACTGTTGATATTTATTTTTATTCTACTGTGGTCAGAGAAGGTATATGATTGCATTTCAGTCTTATGAAATTTTCTTATGCTTGATTTATGGCCAAGGATGTGGTTGATCTTGGAGTATGTTCCACGTGGTGCTGAGTAGAATGTATATTCCGTGGTTGTTGGGTGGAGTGTTCTGTAGGTATTTATTAAGTCCATTTGGTCAAGGGTCATGTTGAGGTTCTAGATCTACTAACTGATTTTTTTTGCCTCAAAGATCTATCTAGGGTTGTTAGTGGGGTATTTAAGTCCCCAGCTATGATAGTGTTAGATTCAATATCTTTTTTTAGTTTACTTAGTAGCTATTTTATAAAAGCTGGTGCTCTTGTGTTGGGTTCATATATGTTTAGGATGGGTATTTCTTGTTATTAGACTGAACCTTTTATCATTATGTAGCACCCTTTTGTATCTTTTAAAATTTTTGATAACTTAATGGTCATTTTGTCTGATATTAATATTGTGACTTCTGCCTTCTGTTGTGACCTATTTACCTGATAATTTGTTTTCCATCCTCTAAGTTTGAGTCTGTGAATGTCTATTCTGGTGAGATATGTCTCCTGAAGACAACGTATTGATGGGTTATGGTTTTTTATCTGGTTTTTCATTCTTTATCTTTTCACTGGTGCATTGAGTCCATTCAAATTCAGGCAGACTATTGAGATGTGAAAGTTTATCCCTGTCATGAGTTTCTCATAGAGTTTTTGATTTTTTAAAAAATTTATTTCTTCTTTTTTAAATTTTCAGTTTGATATATGTGTGTGTTTTCAATTTTGCTGTCGCAATGCATACTGTGTTGGTTCTCTGTTTTCCTGCATTCTTTGGAAGAACTTTCTTCTGCCTTGTTAGTTCTGCTCTCCATGCTTATCAGTTTATTATTTATTTCATTTACTGTATTCTTTAAAGCAAGTATCTCAGTAATTAATTCATTCATATTTTCTTCTTGCCTTTTTTGGTTCTTATGTTGTGTGTTTTTTTGTTTGTTTGTTTGTTTGGTTCTGTGCTTAATACCTTCTTAAGTGTCTCTTGTTCAGTTGGTCTAGAGGCAGCATAGACATTTAGGGGTTGAATGTCTGGGAAGGATTTTAGTTCTCTGTAATTGATAAAGCTTAGCTGGGTAGAAAATTCTTGATTGGAATTGTTTATCTTTGAGAATTTTGAAGATTGAACTCCAGTCTCTCTAGCCTGTAGTGTTTTTATAGCTAATCCTCTGCTATATAATTGATCTTCCCTAGTAGGTAGTCTAACCTTTTTCTCTCACTGTCTTTAGGATTTTTTCTTTTATATCTACTTTGTGTAAGCAAATTACTATGTGTCTAGGAGTTGGTCATCTCATTTGGTGCCTTGCAGAGTTTTCTGAATCTCTGGTGTTTGGATGGTCTCATCTCTGATGAGATGCAGAGAGTTTTCTTGGCTGAGCTTTTGGAATGTTTGTTCTAGGCTGCTGTCATTCTCCTTTTCTACTTCAGTGTTACCGATAAGTCATAAGTTTGGTCTCTTAATATTATCACATATCTCTTGAAGACTTTTCCCATCTTTTTAAACTTCCTTCCCATGTTTTTAACAGTTTGGGTAAGTTCCATATTTTGGTCTTCAAGCTCTGAGATTCTTTCCTCTGCCTTGTTAGTTCTGTTCTTCATATTTCATTTACTGTATTATTTAAAGCGTTAATCTCAGTAATTAATTTGTTCATGTTTTCTTCTTGCCTTTTTTGGTTCTTATTCATCTCTTCTAACCATTCATTGATATATGCATTTGTGGTCTGAGACCAGCCAATTTGTGCATTCTTCATTGTTTGAGTTCCAAAATTTTATTCTTGTACACCATCCTTTAAGGACTTTGAGTGTACCTGTTTTTTGTTTTTGTTTTTTTTCTTTGATTTAACTTCATTTGTGACAGATTTTTCTTTTTCTCTTTAATTCATTGCTCAATGAGTGAGGGAACAGTTTTCACTTCTTTTTGCTCCATCTATTTTTCCTTTGGTAAGGTTTCTGGATTTGTTAGATTTTGAATCCAGGTAGAGGGTGAGGTGCAGTGATATCCTTTTGCAGCTTTGAGACTTGAATGAGATTTGTTGGGTAGTGCTAGAATTTGAAATTTTGCCTGCAAATCACAATGTTCACTGACTGGAGTGTGGGACCCCAGAGACCCATTTTTCTCCACCTTACAGAATGTCCATCCAATGAGTACTTATGTATCTTCCCTGGGTATAAAATAACAGAAGGGAAAGGGAAGGAACTAAAAAAGAAAGAAGGGAGAATAAAGGACAATGAAGAGAGGGAAGAAGAGAAGGAGAAACTAACAAACCAGGAGACAGATAGACAAACAAACCAGTACAGAAGTGAAAGAAAAAAAACAGAAAGAAAAGAAGTAGAAAAAAGCCAGGCTCAGTGGCTCAGCCTGTAATCCCGCACCTTTGGGAGGCTGAGGTGAGTGGATTGCCTGAGCCCACAGGTTCGAGACCCACCTGGGCAGTGAGACCTCATCTCTACAATAAATCAAAAAATCAGCCAGGCGCCGTAGCGCATGCCTGTAATTCCGGCTACTTGGAAGGCTGAGGCGGAAGGATCGCCAGAGCCCAGCAGGTCAAGGCTGCGGTGGCTGGGAGCAGCCACTGCACTCCAGTTTGAGCGACAGAGCGAGACTCCAACTCAAAAAAAAAAAGTAGAAAAAAATCTAAAACTAACAATATGAGGAGATTTTACACTCATATATGCCCTTGTGTGAAAAAAGAAGGATAAAGAGTAAAACAAAACAAACAAACAAAAAAACCCCTAATGTAGTCCTTGAGTGCCTTCTTGTGGCAGTTTGTGAAGGTTCAAGTTTCTTGTAGGTGTGACCCAAGCACCTCTGCTCTTGGGTTGCAGCAGAGGGGAGGGAATTCTTACCTCTAGTATGTGCCCCTGTTCACCATGCAGTAGAGGGGGAGGGTGTGGATTGCCCCCAACTGATTCGCTTGTGTTCAGTTCTCTCTGTGTGTGCTAATCAGGATGCTCCCCACCTGGCTCACATGTCTCATGAATTGCTGGGAATAGCGAGCTGGGCAGTCTGGGAGTGGTGGCTCATGCCTGTAATCCCAGCACCCCAGGAGGCAGAAATGAGAGGACTGCCTCTCAGCAGAGGCCTGACACCAGCCTGGGCAGCCTGGCAAGATCTCCCATCCACAACAGATAAAAAAATCAGCCAGTTGCAGCCACTTGGGAGACAAAAAGATCACTCAAGCCCAGTGGGGCAAGGCTGCAGTGACCATAAGTGTGCCACTGCACTCCAGTTGGGCAGGAGTGAGATTCTGACCTACCCACCCCATTAAAAAAAAGGAGCTGGGTCACTTTAAAACTCACCACCACTTATCCATTGTGGACTGTATTCTTTGTCTCTTGTTGCAGTCATAGATCTGCAAATGTTTCAGCTAAGGAGATAGGGTGCCTGGGTATCCTCGGCAGATCAGTCCCTCTGGGGATACTGCACTCAGGGCTCCCTTTTTGGGTTGGCACTGAGCTACCTCAAAAAGGTGTTGGATTCATCCCTCAACCTCAGATATTATCATCACTGTTCTCATGGGCAGGCTAGAACCTGTGTCTACTCGAGTACGCCCTGTGTCTCATCCTCTGTTGGGACTTGGTGGCTAGTTTCTGGGGTGCATTTCTTTCACAGTTTCTGCTGCTGATGTTAGATTTGGTGCTGCAGGCTGTGGTGGCAAGTGGGACTGACCATGATGTTTTTCACTGATTTCTTTCAGATTTGTTCACCAATAAATATGGTGCCTGCCTCTGGACCATGGATTGCTCTGGATTGTGCTGGGAACTGAGTTGCCATAAGGAGCTGCGGCCACATCCCCACTCAGTTAGACACTCACACAACCACTCTCTGACAAACTTGCATGCATATTCGTCCCTGCACCCACTCATTTATGCAGAGACTCACACACTCTGACCAATTCTGTCACCATCTGAGTGGAAGCTCAGAATTGTTTGTGTGATCTGTGAGCTAAGAATGGTTTTTGCATCTTTAAGGGAATAAATACATGTGTGTATATATATGTACATATATAATTATGCATATGTTGTATATCATACATACTCAATAGAGAAAAAGAGGGAGAGAATAATATAGAGACTAAGGGTAACTGCATAATCAATGTTTGTATACCTAACCCTGAATTGTACCCACATCTTTATATTAAAAAAAAGAATAATATTAGACTGTATGTGGCCCACAATGTCTGAAATACTAACTGGCCATTTACAAAAAAAAATTATCAATCTTTCTTCTATATCCTTAATGTTTTTCCTTGGTGTATGATTTTCTTCTAGTGATGTGGTAAAATTGTTCATTAAGTATTCCTTCATTAATTACCTGCCATTTTTGCTTTTACTGTTAAAAGCTATGTTTTAAAGCACACACAAGGCAGGATATCTTTCTGGTGAATTATTCATTTTATACTATATAAAAGCCATCTTTAACCATATTAATACTTTCTGAATTTGTTTAGTTAGTATTTGTCCTACCTATATTAAAAGAAATCTAGTGTCAAAATGTTGATATCAGAGTAAATGGGCTTCTAAGGGTTATTTTTATTGTGGGTGTTGATGGGAGATTTTTGGATTTTGTAAATGTTGTTGCAGAAAATTTTGAAATTTCTTTCCCCTATGTGTTCCTGGTCTGATTGGAGTAAATTTGTTAATATAGATAGAGTTTAGCAATTACTAAACAATTCAGATAAAGTAATTTTACTTCTATACCAGCACTTCATGAAGTTTTTGGGTGCTTAATAATTTCTCATGAATAACCTTGCATTTATCCTCACCCAGAGATGTGGCTAGAGACAAATGTCACTCCCTCTTTCCTTGGCTGGCAAACACTGCTGCTCTGATCTCTTCATCACTTAGGCATTGGTTTTCTCAGGCCCTAACATTATGCAGGGAGCTCATTTAAAAAGATCTAGATACTATAGCCAAGTAGCAAAGTCCTCTGTCCTTATACATGATTTGAATTCCTAAATTCACCCTTAAGACTTCCATCTCGTCTGTATTTCTCAGTCCAACATTCAAGAACAGCTTATAGTACCAGTTTCTAGCATCTGGGTCTTCTTCTTTCCCTTTTGAATGTTGTGCCCATTTATATATTTTACTTTTTAAAATCATTTTTTAATTCATTATTTTTAAGTATAATATAAGAAAAACATCTATGTTACAGTGGTTTTTTTGTTTTTTTGAGTTGGAGTCTCACTCTGTCGCCCAGACTGGAGTGCAGTGGCCACTTCCGGCCACTGCAGCCTCGACCTGCTGGGCTCTGGCGATCCTTCCGCCTCAGCCTTCCAAGTAGCCGGAATTACAGACATGCGCTACCACGCTGGGCTGATTTTTTGATTTATTGTGGAGATGAGGTCTCACTGCCCGGGCGGGTCTCGAACCCGTGGGCTCAGGCAATCCACTCACCTCAGCCTCCCAAAGGCGCAGGATTACAGGCTGAGCCACCGAGCCCGGCTTATGTTATAGTGTTTAACTCGTTCCACCATATGTCAAAACTTTAATCTCGCAATCTCATTTTTCATTCCAGGAACCCTGGGTACCATAATATTTTTATCCACATCTTTAATAATAGTATGCTTGTATTCAACCATGTTAGGTAACTTGTCTATGACCACATGACTATTCAGTGGTAACTCAAAAACTCCCGTTCTTTCCAGTTTACTGTGTTGTAACTCTGACATATTGCAAGATAAGAAATTGTATTATAAGTATTAGTAAGTGAACTTTATAGAGAGGTAAGAATAGATTCACAAGGATTCTCTAGGTTTCATGTGACAGAAATAGCTCAAGTTGTTTTAATGGAACAAAAATCATGACTTATATAGCTGAAATATCCATTTTGGCATAACAGCCTCAACCCTGATTTTCTATACATTGGCTTTGTTCTTGAGTAAAGGGATTTGATATAGCAGAATGGTCATAAACTGATCTTGGTCCATAGCCTACAGTTGAATAACCTTAAATAAAAGAAAAAGAAAATGCTTCTTTCTCAGTATTGTTAAAGACCAAGGGATGTCACTCATGTAAATGACTTAAGTCATCGGCCCATTGTTGAATCATATCAAAGTAATATACTTCCTACTCAGAAATAAGTTAGGCAATGAATCTTGAAGCAAGACAGTATCAGGAGTGGCCATAGGGTAATGCTCAGGCATAGGCCCATTTGAGGCCAGGTGGTAAATATTCTACACATAGACCATAAAACCTGCTGACCTGAGACTTGGTCTGAATCTGTTATTTTCCTAGAACTCTGAAACAGCTCCTTTCCCCAGATAGAAGTATCTCTTGCTTCAGATGCATTATTACCGAAAATATCATATCCTTTAGACACAGTGCTAAATGCAGGAGTGTTGTAATTCTTTTGAAAATTATGTTTCTCTTTCCATATTTAGTCTCCATGAGGACATAAACCATTCTTACTTTGTCTATCATTTTATTACCAGTGCTTAGAAAACTCCTAGGACATTATAGATAGACAATAGATGTGTTTATTAAAGCAAACACCAGTTACTGTAACAGGTAGGACACAAAATCTCAATGTTCTAACATAGCGAGTTATCTCTTGCTCACATACAAGTTGATTGATGATGGTGGTGCTTGTAAATTTTCCATGCATGGCTTCAGAGAGGCACAGGTGAAGTAGGTGATCTGTCATCTTAAAAAGTTTGTTTTTTATGTTTGAGCTGATTGTTCACATCCAATTGGCTGGCAGATGGGGAAGAGGGAGAATTGAGGATTATCCAGGAGGATGTTGAGTGGGATCAAGCCACAAAGTTTGCTCTTACTATTGATTAGAACTCAATTACAAGTCTGTTTTACCATGGAACAGGAGCTGAGGATTATAGTTCTTGACTGAGATGCTAAGTCCCAGCAACACCTCTATACCGTGGAATAGAAACAAAAACTTTTGTTGAACAGCTATGGTCTTTGTCACAATGAGATTTCTCCAAACACTTTATTCCAAGTAAGATTAGGGTATAAGAATCTCTGGAACAAACTATATTTCATGTTTTGATCATTTTTTTCTTTGTTTTTATTCTCATAAGGAAATGTCAGACATTATTTTGGAATGTGGAGAACAATGAAACTCCAAGAAAGTGTTAGGAAGTACAAGGCCCTGTCAGAGACCCTCTGAAGAATTTGAATTCTGTAATGTTCTGAAATTACTTGAAGGGGCTGGTAATGGTCTTTCTGGAACAGATAGGTCTTTTATTCTACCTATTGCTGACATAACTTCCTACCCGTTGGAAGATTTCTACAAAAAAGTAAAAAGGAAGGGAAGGAATTGAAATAATTTTGATTGCATTAATATAATGTGACTGCATTGCATAGATTATTTCATTTAATTCCTTCAGTGATCCCATGGAGATACATATGCATGTATAGATTTACATATATGTATTAGCTTACATATATGCAAATTTTTATATGGTTTACATACAAAAATAAAATATAATAAAACTCCTTTTGGATCACAACTCTGTGCACACTTTTATATCCTCACTTTGTGATAGTTATTGAACTAGTTATTTTCCCATGGTGTTTTGTCTCCAATTCACTTTGTCTGTTGAATTCATGCCTCATGAAGCATGAAGAGTTCCATTTTAACATCCCATTACACATGCATTGTCTCATTTAAACTCCATACGTGACCTGTGAACTATATTAACTTGTACTGCATGGTGAGAAACATAAATTTTAGGGAGGTTAACAGGGCCATGTATGCAATAAACCAGAACATACGAGGGAAAGTACTATGTCTGTCTTATTACTTCTGCATCATCGAACATACAACAGTGCCTGGCACATAGGATATGCTTAAGATATATATATTTTTTTTTTTTTTTTTTACTATATAAATAAACCATTATTTACAAGTCAATTGCTATTTACTTTTTACCAGGGCTTCTCATTCTTGGCATTGTTGATATTTGGGACCAGGCAAGTCTCCATTGTGGGCACCTGTCCTGTGCTTTGTAGGATAATAAGTAGCATTCCTGGCCTCTACTCATGAGATGTCAGTCGCAGCCCCAGTGATTAGGCAATTTACCCAGGACTAGTTAGAGTAAATGGAATTGTTTGCAGATGCCATGCCTACCTCAAAACTTAGCCCATAGGGACACCTGATGCATGATTCCTCATTCTCTTTTTACCCACAGATTTAATGATATGAAGGTGAATACCAGGGCTATTTTGGAGGCTATATGTTGCTGATCACTGAGATATACACGTTGTAAAAGAAATGGGTCCTAAGTCATTGCCTAAAAGACTATTTCTCAGGAGAGTTTCCTGAAAATATTCATTTTTGGAATGGTTCATAAGAATAAATAAACTTTTACTCTGTGAAGTCACTGAGATATGGTGATTTGTTTCCTACAGTAGTTAGTGTTGCTATAATTAACTCACTCT
>NW_007150503.1:0-324 GCF_000164805.1 Carlito syrichta | reverse complement strand
CATGTGTACACACTGTTTAGCTCCCAGTTATAATGGGAGCATACAATGCTTGATTTTGTTTCTGAGTCAGTTCACTTAGAATTATGCATCATCCATTTTGCAGCAAAGGACATGATTTCATTCTTCTTTATGACTGCATAATATTCCAGTATATATATATGTGTGTGTGTGTGTGTGTGTGTGTGTGTGCGCGCGCGCGTAAGCCACATACCTACAACTAACTGATCTTTGACAAACTCTACAAAAATAAACAATGAGGAAAGGGCCACCTATTCAATAAATGGTGCTGAAAAAATTGGCTAGCCATATGCAGAAGACTGAAAC
>NW_007150502.1:0-803 GCF_000164805.1 Carlito syrichta | reverse complement strand
CCCTGAAGCAGTTGTTCCAAAGTTCTCATTATTGCTTTTTTCTTTATAAAAGGTATCAGTTACAGCAAAAATTTAGGTGTGTTTGGCATGTGCAGCTAAGGTAATCTTCTCCTTCCCAAATGTCTATTTTTATATATTATTTTATATGAGAGTGATAGAAATTTTTTATGGGACTGGGCAGAAAGTGGCAAAAAACTCAACTCATTTCTACAACTGGGGTTCAGACATACTGAGATCTATTTGGCAGACTTGGAGTGAATTGAAAATCCCAATAAATAATTTGGTCTAAGGAGAACTGAAGTGTTCAGATTTCTGATTGGCACTAGAGATTTTGCAGGGAAATCTTGTGCCAAGAGTGGGTGATATTGATACTTAAGTCTTTTACAAGATAGAGACAAAAGAAGATGATTATGCTTGAGGAAAAATAAAGAAGAATATGTAAATTAAAATAATTGACTCATTTATTTTTTTTTTCAACAAATGTATATTAACTTAGTATTTATTGCAAGATGCTATTCTGGCACTTGAAATATGTCAAAGAATAAAATGAATTCTTGCTCTTATGAATTTTACATTCTAGAAGAGGCAGATGGAAATAAACAACATATCTAATAATTAGGTTGACTATTTGCCAGATTGTGATAAATGATGTGAAAAAATTTAAAAATAGAAGAGCATAAAGGGCATGAAGGAGATTGCAATTTTTAAAAAGGTAGTCATGGCAGACATTATACGATAGTATTTTTTGAACTATATTATCTCATTATTTTTGACTTACAAAATACTAGGGATTTTTGTTTTCC
>NW_007150501.1:0-653 GCF_000164805.1 Carlito syrichta | reverse complement strand
TTTTCTGAAATTAGGGTCATGACTCCTCCTTTCTTTTGTGTTCCATTCGCGTGAAAACTTGTTTCCCATCCTCTTACTTTGAGTCTGTGCATGTCCTTTCTAGTGAGATGTGTCTCTTGAAGGCACTATATTTTTGCCTGGTGACATTTTACCCATTTTGCCATTCTATGTCTTTTCAGTGGTGTGTTTAGTCCATTTATATTCAGGCTAATTTTTAAGTGTGAGAGTCTCTATCATAGAGTTCTTATAGAGTTGTTGTTCTTCCACTTGTTTTTTTGTCCTTCTTTTGGTTCTGGGGTTGGTTTAAGTGTATTTTATTCTTTTTCCTGTACTCTTGTGAAAAACGTTGTTCTTTTTTCCTTTTCTTCTGTGTTTAGTACTTTCTTAAATGTTTCACATAGAGGTGGTTTGGTGGCAGTGTAAGTACTTAGGGATTGGATATCTGGTAAAGATTCAATTCTCTCTCACTGATGAAGCTTAATTCGGCTGGGTAGGTTATTCTTGGTTGAAATTGTTTATCTTTTACGACTTTGAAGATAGAGCTCCAAGCTTTCCTAGCCTGCAGTGTTTCTCTAGATAAATCTGCTGCTATTCTAATTGGTCTTCCATGGGAGGTGATCTGGGCTTTTTCTCTTGCTGCCTTTAAGATTTTT
>NW_007150500.1:0-807 GCF_000164805.1 Carlito syrichta | reverse complement strand
TTAGTCCATTTATATTCAGGCTATTTTAAGTGTGAGAGTCTCTATCATAGAGTTCTTATAGAGTTGTTGTTCTTCCACTTGTTTTTTTGTCCTTCTTTTGGTTCTGGGGTTGGTTTAAGTGTATTTTATTCTTTTTCCTGTACTCTTGTGAAAAACGTTGTTCTTTTTTCCTTTTCTTCTGTGTTTAGTACTTTCTTAAATGTTTCACATAGAGGTGGTTTGGTGGCAGTGTAAGTACTTAGGGATTGGATATCTGGTAAAGATTCAATTCTCTCTCACTGATGAAGCTTAATTCGGCTGGGTAGGTTATTCTTGGTTGAAATTGTTTATCTTTTAGGACTTTGAAGATAGAGCTCCAAGCTTTCCTAGCCTGCAGTGTTTCTCTAGATAAATCTGCTGCTATTCTAATTGGTCTTCCATGGGAGGTGATCTGGCCTTTTTCTCTTGCTGCCTTTAGGATTTTTCTTTTATGCCTACTTTGTTTAGGTGAATTATTATGTGTCTAAGAGTTGGTCTTCTCATTTGTTGTCTTGTAGGTGTTCTCTGAATCTCTTGTGTTTGAATTTTTGTATCACTTATTAGATAAGGGAAGTTTTCTTGAATGATCTCATGGAAGGTTTGTTCCAGTGTGGTCTCTATCTCTCCTTCTGCTTCAGGAAGGCCAATTATTCTTAGGTTCAGTCTCTTGAAGTAATCACTCATCTCTTGAAGGTTTTGTTCTGTCTTTTTGAGCTTATTTTCTGTGTTTTTAAGAGTTTGGGTTAGTTCTATATTTTGGTCCTCAACCTCTGAGATTCTTTCTTCTGG
>NW_007150499.1:0-558 GCF_000164805.1 Carlito syrichta | reverse complement strand
GCGGCGGCGGCGGCGGCGGATGATGCGGCCGGGAGCGTGGCGCGGCGGCGGCAGAGCGGAGCGGCTTGAGCGTGGCGCGGGGAGAGCCGGCGGCGGCGAGCCAGCGCCCTCCCGCCCGGGATGTGAGGCCACCGCGCGGCCGGGGCGGGGCGGGCCGGGCCGGCGACGGCGGAGCGGCAGGCGGGCAGGAAGGACGGCGGACGAGGAGAAGGAGGAGAAGGAGCGGCGGCAGCGGCCGGAGCCGGAAGGCGGGGAGGGGCCGTGCGTCCGGCCCGCGGCCCGCTCTAGTCGCCTGCGTGCGACCCCCGCGGCGGGGCCCGCGCCGCCTCCCCCAGCGCTGGGTGGGGGAGGAAGATGGAGACCCACATCTCTTGCCTGTTTCCCGAGCTGCTGGCCATGATCTTCGGCTACCTGGACGTCCGGGACAAGGGGCGCGCGGCGCAGCCTGCAGGCCCGGGGCATCCGCCGGGTTCAGATCCTGAGCCTGCGCCGCAGCCGGAGCTACGTGATCCAGGGCATGGCCGACATCGAGAGCCTCAACCTCAGCGGCTGCTACAA
>NW_007150498.1:0-475 GCF_000164805.1 Carlito syrichta | reverse complement strand
CGGCGCAGCCTGCAGGCCCGGGGCATCCGCCGGGTGCAGATCCTGAGCCTGCGCCTCAGCCTGAGCTACGTGATCCAGGGCATGGCCGACATCGAGAGCCTCAACCTCAGCGGCTGCTACAACCTCACCGACAACGGGCTGGGCCACGCGTTCGTGCAGGAGATCGGCTCCCTGCGCGCGCTCAATCTCCAAGCAGACCACCGACAGCAACCTGGGCCGCATCGCGCAGTACCTCAAGGGCCTGGAGGTGCTGGAGCTGGGCGGCTGCAGCAACATTGCCAACACCGGCCTGCTGCTCATCGCCTGGGGCCTGCAGCGCCTCAAGAGCCTCAACCTCCGCAGCTGCCGCCACCTCTCGGACGTGGGCATCAGGCACCTGGCCGGCATGACGCGCAGCGCGGCCGAGGGCTGCCTGGGCCTGGAGCAGCTCACGCTGCAGGACTGCCAGAAGCTCACGGACCTCTCCCTGAAGCAC
>NW_007150497.1:0-508 GCF_000164805.1 Carlito syrichta | reverse complement strand
CAGGAGATCGGCTCCCTGCGCGCGCTCAATCTGCAAGGAGATCACCGACAGCAGCCTGGGCCGCATCGCGCAGCACCTCAAGGGCCTGGAGGTGCTGGAGCTGGGCGGCTGCAGCAACATCGCCAACACCGGCCTGCTGCTCATCGCTTGGGGCCTGCAGCGCCTCGAGAGCCTCAACCTCCGCAGCTGCCGCCACCTCTCGGACGTGGGCATCAGGCACCTGCCCGGCATGACGCGCAGCGCGGCCGAGGGCTGCCTGGGCCTGGAGCAGCTCACGCTGCAGGACTGCCAGAAGCTCACGGACCTCTCCCTGAAGCACGTCTCCCGGGGCTGGCGGGCCTGCGGCTGCTGAACCTCAGCTTCTGCGACGGCATCTCGGACGCCGGCCTCCTGCACCTGTCGCACATGGGCAGCCTGCGTAGCCTCAACCTGCGCTCCTGCGACATCAGCGACACGGGCATCATGCACCTGGCCGTGGGGCAGCCTGCGCCTCTCGGGGCTGGACGTG
>NW_007150496.1:0-774 GCF_000164805.1 Carlito syrichta | reverse complement strand
CCCCAACTCCTTCATAGATGATCTCTTAATAAGATCATCTGGGATTAGACTATTGCACTTCTAATTCTATCAATGAACATTTAGTCTTAGCTATGATATTTCAAACTGTTTCTTCTATCTCACAGCTTCACTTTCTGAATGTTTTCATGCTTTCAAATTATCTTTTTTTTAAGATTTGTTGAGATAAATTTTCTAAGTTAAATTATATTATCTAAGGTGCATAGCATGACAATTTAATATGTGTATACATTATAAAATAATTACCACAATCAAGTTAATTGACTCATCATTACCTCACATAATTATCATATTTTGTGTGTGGTGAAAACACTTAAGATTTAATTTCTTAGTAAATTTTAGGAATACAATATAGTATTATTAACTATATTTACAATGCTGAATGTTAGATCCTCAGGACTTATTCATCTTATAACTAAAAGTTTGTATACCTTGACCAGTATCTCCCCATTTTCTCTGCCACACAGCCCCTGACAACCACCATCCTAATCCCTGCTTCTGAGAGGTCAACTTTTTTAAAGGTCACATGTAAGTGAGATCATACAATATTTACCTTTCTGTGCCTGGTTTATTTCAGTTACCATAATGTCTTCCAGGTCCATCTGTGTTGCTGCAAAGGCAGAATTTCCTTATTGTTTTTGGCAGATAATATTCCATTGTACACACACACACACACACACATACACACACACACACACATTTTCTTTCTTTCTTTTTTTTTTTTTTGAGTTGGAGTCTCACTCTGTCGCCCAGGCT
>NW_007150495.1:0-1030 GCF_000164805.1 Carlito syrichta | reverse complement strand
AATCTTGACGGCAATAAGCGACCACTAGGAGGCAGTTTTTCTGTGAACAGTCTGATCAGGACTGAAGTCAAATTTTATTCGGACTCTTTCCAACTTATATACCATTTTCTATACCCTCCAGCAGTGTGATAATCACTTACTGGGGGAGTACAAGTTCCGTGCTTTACAAACTATGCATCACAAGACCACCACGAGATCTGCAATTTCCAAGCAAGCAATTCGAATTCCATGATGCCTGTCATGCTTTCATTAAGGTCACAGGTGCACAATTTCAATGCAAATCGTTCAAAGTGTTTTCCATAATGTTCAATGAATCATTCATATTATACTCTTTGTTCTATACCCTGATTAATACAAAAAACTTTTCAAAGTTAACTCTAGGTTCAATCCAAGTTCACTGACTCCTAATATTTTTAATGATTAATATTATCAACTTAACACTATACTATAATCTATAAGTTTACTTAAATGACTTCGCTCTTAGTTATACTATTATCCTATTACGAGTTACCGTAATGCCTTATAACTCAGTTAAAACTTATTCTTAAGCTACCAAACTTTACTATAATTCATATGAGTTTCATATGTCTAAACTTTAATTTTTATATAATCTAATGATTGACCTTTAATACTATACTATAGCCTATTAAGCTAATACCTCATCATTAATTCTTTCATAAATTGTATAGTAACTATTACACTTGAATAATATAGCAAAAGGAAACAAAACACCAAGCGTAAATTTATGCAACTATGAGTGTATATGCATATATTTTATCATAACAAGTCTATCTAAAAATCAAATAGTAGCTGTCACACTCTTGTACAAGGAAATGCATGGCCGCTATGTTGGTGGCTGTGGGCTGAAGCAGACAGAGTTTCGGTAATTAACAAAACAAAAGAAAACTTTCTGCCTGACTAGGGGCAGGGCGACAAAACTATCATGGTAATTTAGTTTCTATTCTTAGCCCTAGGGGAAGCAGCTTTTGGGAACAAGAGCTGACTACCCAGTCTATCAGGAAATAGAAGG
>NW_007150494.1:0-773 GCF_000164805.1 Carlito syrichta | reverse complement strand
AAAGGGCAGGGATACAGCCAACAGAATGGGAAACACGATTCTCAACCTATACATCTGCAAAGAGGCATTACATCTACGATCTAAAAGAAACTCAAACACTCCGAAAAATCCGAAAAACATTCCCTTTGAAAAGAGTGCAGAATATGTGATTGGACAGTTTTCATAAGAAGAGATATGGGCAGCCAGCAGACACATGAAAATTGCTCAGCCTCACTCATCATCAAAGAAATACAAATGAAACCACTTTGTACTACCACATACCTCTGTAAGACTGGCCATCATTATTAAAACAAACCATAACAGATGCAGGTCAGGATTTTGGAAGAAGTAAATGCTTCTACACTGCATGTGGACTGAAAAATAGAGCAGTATCTTTGGAAACCGTGTGGTGGTTTGTAAAGGGGCAGGACCTTGACCTATGTGACTCAGATATTCCCCTCTAGAGAATATACCTAGGACAAATGAAATCATTTAACTGAAATGGTACCTGATTCTTATGTTTTTGCAGATCTAATCACAATTCCAAAAAAAAATTAAGACTGCCAAACATGTTGCTCATCAAAGCTGGAATGGGTAAAATAAATAAGGTATATACACAGTGGAATATTGTGTAGCCTAAAAAAAGGACAAATTGAACAGTTTTGCAGACGTTTCATGGATATGAGGTAGGTCATTTTCAGTGATTTATCACAGAACCAAAGAACAATGTTCCATATGTTCTCACTCATAAGCTGAACTGGATCATTTATAGTGCTGTAAAGAACTGATTGGCA
>NW_007150493.1:0-763 GCF_000164805.1 Carlito syrichta | reverse complement strand
GGGTTTGGAGTTGGTTCATGTGTGTTTTAATCTTTGCCTGTACTCTGTGAAGAATGCTGTGTCTTTTCTTTTCTCTGTGTCAGTACTTCTAAAGTGTTCTGTAGAGGTGGTCTGGTGGCAGCGTAGGTACTTAGGGATTGGATATCTGGAAAAGATTTCAATTCTCCCTCACTAATGAAGCTTAGTTTGGCTGGGTAGGTTATTCTTGGTTGAAATTGTTTCTCTTTTAGAACTTTGAAGATACGGCTCCAGGCTCTCCTGGCCTGAAGGGTTTCTGTGGATAAATCTGCTGCTATTCAAATTGGTTTTCCCTGGTAGGTAGTCTGGCCTTTTTCTCTGGCTGCCTTTAGGATTTTTTCTTTTATACCTCCTTTTTTAGGCAAATTATTATGTGTCTGGGAGTTGGTCTTCTCATTTGTTGTCTTGCAGGGGTTCTCTTAATCTCTTGTGTTTGAATTTTTTCATCCTTAATGAGATGAAGGAAGTTTTCTTGAATGATTTCATGAAATGTTTGTTCCAGTGTGGCTTCTGTTTCTCTCTCTGCCTCAGGAAGCCCAATTACTCTTAGGTTTGGTCTCTTGAAGTGATCATTCATCTCTTGCAGGTTTTGTTCTGTCTTTTTGAGCTTCTTTTCTATGCTTTTGACAGTTTGGGTTAGTTCTGTGTTTTGGTCTTCGAGCTCTGAGATTCTTTCTTCTGCTTGGCTGATTCTGCTTTCCATGCTTATTAGTCTGTTATTCATTTCCATCACAGTATGCTTTAC
>NW_007150492.1:0-790 GCF_000164805.1 Carlito syrichta | reverse complement strand
TGTAGATCCTAGATATTATGACTTTTTACAGATATATAGGTGGAGTATAGTTTTTCCCATTCTGTTGGCGGTATCCCTGCTCTTATGATGGTTTCTTTTGTTTTCCAGAATTTTATTAATTTGATGATTTCCCACTTGTCTAACTTACGTTTTAAGGCAAGGGTATTTAGGATTCTGAAGAGGAATTAGTTTCTGGTTTCAGTTTCTGGTTTCAGTGTCTTCCAAGTTTTCTAATATTATTATAATTTGTTGTTTTACGTTTAGGTCTTTGATCCATTTAGAATTAATGTATATGGTGATAGATAGGGGTCCTGTTTCAATCTTGTGCATGTTATCAGCCTTTTCCCAGCACCATTTACTGAATATATTCTCCATTACCCAGTCGGTCTTCGAGGTTTTTTCAAAGATGAGTTGGTTGAGAATTTGAGGATTTCATTTTCTGTCCTGATCCATTGGCCTATGGAACTACTCTTTTACCAATACCAGGCTGTGTTGATTACTGTAATCATATAGTAAAGTTTGAAGTCTGGAACTGCGATAGCTCCTGCTTTCTTACTTTTGATAAGATTATTTTGGCTATTCATGATTGTTTATGGTTTCGTGTGAATTTTTTTTTGTAATTTCCAGGTCTAAGAAAAATTATGTTAACTTTATGGGTATTTCATTGATTCTGCAGATTGACTAAAAGTGTAATTTTTACATTACAATAGGTAAGTAATGTCAGGACAACAAGCACATCAAATTGTCATTCATGACAACAGCCTCAGAACTTTGACATAATTCGAGGGAC
>NW_007150491.1:0-949 GCF_000164805.1 Carlito syrichta | reverse complement strand
GAAACTCATATGAAATATAGTAAAGTTGGTAGTTAAGAATAAGTTTTAACTGAGTATAAGGCATTATGTTAAATCGTAATAGGATAATAGTATAACTAACAGCTAAGTCATTTAAGTAAACTTATAGATTATAGTATAGTGTTAAGTTGATAATATTAATCATTAAAAATATTAGGAGTCAGTGAACTTGGATTGAACCTAGAGTTAACTTAGAAAAGTTTTTTTTATTAATCAGGGTATAGAACAAAGAGTATAATATGAATGATTCAGTGAACATTATGGAAAACACTTTGAACGATTTGTATTGACATTGTGCACCTGTGACCTTAATGTAAGCACGACAGGCATCATGGAATTCGAATTTTTTGCTTGGAAATTGCAGATCTCATGGTGGCCTTGTGATGCATAGTTTGTAAAGCACGGAACTTGTACGCCCCCAGTAAGTGATTATCACACTGCTGGAGGGCATAGAAAATGGTATATAAGTTGGAAGGAGTCCGAATAAAATTTGGCTTCAGTCCTGATCAGACTGTTCCCAGAGGAACTGCCTCCGAGTGATCTCTTCTTGCCGTCCAGATTCTCCGGTGCGTGTCCTAACCCACCCTTGGTCAGTGCTGGTCACCGACAGCTTTGGTGCCCAAACAGGGGCCTGACTCCGGTAATTTTATATATATATGTTCCCCGTTTGTTCATTCATCTCATTTCTGGACGGACCTTGCCTTAGGGTGCTGCAGCCCCCCCGGAGTGTGCGGGTCGATGGGCAAGCAGAGTGGTTGTATAGTGTCGCCGACGGACTACACAACTCATTATCGTCGTAAAAAGAGCAATTCAGTTTTTGTAGAGATATTACTGTATATTGTGCATGTTGTTTGTTATTACAGTTATGGGGGACTGTGGCTCCAAGGAAAGGAGAGCCTATATTCGTATTATGTGTAAAGCTTTGAAACAT
>NW_007150490.1:0-412 GCF_000164805.1 Carlito syrichta | reverse complement strand
CTTGCTGCACCTTTCTCTAAAGTTTTCCTTAAAAGTTAAGAATACTGAAATAAAGGCTGAACTTAGTCACACTTTTCTTTTCCTTATAGAAATGTAGAAAGCTCAAGTAATAAACAAATGTATATAAGTAAAGTATAAGATATAAGTAATATAAGTAATATATATAAGCAATATATATATAAACAATATAAGTTATGTATATAAAGAATATATAAGTAACATAAATAATATGTCATACATAATAAATATATAAATAATATAAGTAAAATAAATAATATAAGCAATATAAGCAGTATATATAGCAATATAAGCAATATATAAGCAATATAAATAATATATAAGTAATAAAAAATATAAGTAATACATAAACAATATATAAATAATTTATATAAGTAAAAGTATATAAGTAATA
>NW_007150489.1:0-308 GCF_000164805.1 Carlito syrichta | reverse complement strand
GTCAGCAAGCTAGACAGCTAGGTAGCTTGTTTGCTAGCTAGTTATGTCAGCTAGATAGCCTGCTATGTAGTCACCTAGCTAGTTAAGTCAGATAGCAAATCAGCTAGTTACTTAGCTAACTAATTGGCTAGCAACTCAGCTAGCTGGTAAGCTTACTAGTGGGCTCCCTCGCTTTTCATCAGGTCAGCTAACTATTCGACTTGCTCACCAGCCAACAGGTCAACTAATTTGTGGGCTCACTTTCAGGCTAACAAGTCAGCCAACTAGTTGGCTTGCTAGAGAGCTGACTAGTTAAGTCAGCTCACTGG
>NW_007150488.1:0-8340 GCF_000164805.1 Carlito syrichta | reverse complement strand
CACACACAGATCCCTGAGATGTCAGACATTGAGAAAACATACTTTAGAACACAAACAATGAACAGTCCCCAGAATGAATAGTCATATGCAACAAACACAGACATCAAGACATTAATAAGCCGGGCTCAGTGGCTCAGCCTGTAATCCCATGCCTTTGGGAGGCTGAGCTGAGTGTATTGCCTGAGCCTACAGGTTCAAGATCCACCTGGGCAGCGAGTCCTCATCTCTACAATAAATCAAAAAATCAGTCGGGCATGGTAGCACATGCCTGTAATTCTGGCTACTTGGAAGGCTGAGGTGGAAGGATCGCCCGAGCCCAGCAGGCGAGGTTGCAGTGGCTGGGAGCGGCCAATGCACTCCAGTCTGGTCGACCGAGTGAGACTTCAACTCAAAAATAAAAAAATAAAAAGAATACTATGATGGAAATAAATAGAAAATTAATAAGGGTGAAAAGCAGAATTAGCAAAGCAGAAGACTCTCAGAGCTTAAAGACCAAAATACAGAACTAACCCAAACTGTCAGAAACATAGAAAAGAAGCTTAAAAAGACAGAACACAACCTTCAAGAGATGAATGATTACTTCATCCTCTTGATTACTTCAAGAGGACGAACCTAAGAGTAATTGGTTTTCCTGAGGCAGAGAGAGAGAGAAAGTGACAGAGGCCACACTGGAACAAACATTTAATGAAATAATTAAAGAAAACTCCCCTCATCTCACCGTGATGCAATAATTCAAACACAAGAGACTCAGAGAACCCCTGTAAGACAGGAAATGAGAAGAACAACTCCCAGACACATAATAATTCACTTAAACAATGTAAGTATGAAGAAAAAATCCTAAAGGCAGCAAGAGAAAAAGGTCAGACTACCTACCAGGGAAGACCAGTTAGAGTAGCAGCAAATTTATCCACAAAAATCTTCAGAGTAGGAGACCTTGGAATCCTATCTTCAAAATTCTACAAGATAAGCAATTTCGACCAAGAATAACTGACCCAGCCAAGCTAAGCTTCATCAGTGAGGGAGAACTGAAATCTTTCCCAGATATCCAATCCCTCAGATCATACACTGCCACCAGACCATCTCTACAAGAAACACTTAAGGAATTATTGAACACAGAAGATAACGGGAAAAGAACAACAAGGTTCTTCTCAAGAGGACAGGAAATAGATTAAAAACACACATGAACCAACTCCCCAACCAAACAAAGGTAACAAAAATCAACAACAAAAACAACTCTGTAAGAACCTTATGACAGGAATTAACTGCCACATTTCAATAAATTGCCTGAATGTGAATGGAATAAGTGCACCACTGAAAAGACAAAGAATAGCTAAATAAATAAAATATCATCAGGCAACAAGAAATTGCCTTCCAGAGACTCCCTTCACTAGAAAGGACACTCACAGACTCAAAGTAAGAGGTGGGAAACAAATTTTCAGGAGAATGGAACACAAAAAGAAGGAGGAGACTAAATACCCTTTAAGCTATCAAAAATGGAAAAAGATACAGAATGCCACTACATAATGATTAAAGGTTCACTCCATCAACAAGACATATCCATCCTAAACATATATGCATCCAACATAGGAGCACCAACTTTCATAAAGCAGCTTCTACATAAACTTAAAAAAGATATTGACTCTAACACGATCATAGCTGGGGACTTCAAAACACCACTCCCTCCCCTAGACAGATCATCAGGACAAAAAATACACAACAAGATCTGGAACCTCAATGTGACTCTTGACCAAATGGACTTAATGGTACCTAAAGAACACTCCACCCAACTACCACAGAATGTACATTCTACTCATCACTGCATGGAACGTACTCTAATATTGACCACATACTTGGCCATAAATCATGCATAAACAAATTTTAAAAGATCGAAAATTTGCCATGCAGCTTCTCGGACCACAGTGGAATGAAAATAAAACATTAACACCAACAAAGTTTTCCCCAAACCCACAAAGACATGGACACTAAACAGCATGATGCTAGTCAACTCCTATGTCAATTATGAAATCAAAACAGAGTTTAAAAGACACCTGGAAGCAAATAAAAATGAAGAAATATCTTACCAAAATCTCTGGGATGCCATGAAAGCTGTAGTAAGAGGGGAATTCATATCTCCACAAACTCACATGAAGAAAATGGAAGGATCACAAATAGCCTAACAAGTCACCTAAGAAAACTGGAAAAGCAAGACCACCAAAATCCTAACTTTAGCAGAAGAATCCAGATCACCAAAATAAAAGCCCAAATCCGGGACATAGAAGACAAAAAGATAACACAAAAAAATCAATGAAGCAAAACGCTGGTTCTTTGAAAGGATAAACAAGACCAATGGTCCCCTAACTAGACTGGCCAATAAAAAGAGGGAAAATGTCCAAATAAACACAATCAGAAACAAGAAAAGATGAAGTCACATCTGACCCTGAAGAAATACAAAAGATCATTAGTGACTGCTATGTACACTTGTATGGAAACAAACTTGTAAACCTTAAAGAAATTGAGGACTTTCTGTCATCACACAACCTGCCTAGGTTGAAACCAGAAGAAATCGAGACCCCAAATACACCAATAAATATCAAGGATATTGACTATGTAATAAGAAAACTACCTACAAAACAAAGCCCTGGACCAGATGACTTTCCAGCAGAATTCTATAAGACAATTAAGAAAGAGCTGCTACCAATCCTACTATGTATTTCACGTGATTGAGAAAGATGGAACTCTTCCCAAATCACTTTAAGAAGTTAGCATCACATTGATAACCAAGTCAAGTGAGACCCAACAAAGAAAGAAAACTATAGGCCATATTTTTCATGATCATAGATGCTAAAATTTTCAACAGGATCCTAGCAAACCGGATTCAACAACACATCTCAAAAATCATCCATCATGACCAAGTAGGCTTCATCTCTGGGATGCAAGGCTGGTTCAACATTCGTAAAATGATGAATGTAATTAAATACAGCAACAGATGTCAAAACAAAAACCACATGATTATATCATTAGATGAAGAAATAGCTTTTGATAAAATCCAGCACCCTTCTTGATAAAAACCATCGAACATATCTAAAAATAGGAAAAGCCATCTATGAGAAACTCAAAGCCAGTGTACTCCTAAACAGACAAAAATTGGAACCATTTTCCTTGAAACCTGGAGCAAGACAATGAGGTCCACTCTCACCCCTCCTGTTCAACATAGTATTGGACGTCCTGGCTAGAGAAATCAGAAAAGAGAAGGTGACCAGGGGTATCCAAATAGAAAAAGAGGAAGTCAAGTTATTTCTCTTTGCAGATGACATGATTGTGTACCTTGAAAACCCAAAAGAATCTGTCAAAAACTTCCTTGCACTGATAAAGGACTTTGGCAAAGTCTCGGGGTATAAAATAAATGTGCAAAAGACAATCGCATTTCTTTACACTAATAAACAAACAGAAACCCAAATAAAAATCACATCCAATTCCTGAGTAAAAACCAAAATTCATGGGCCATAAGTGACAAGATAGACAAGTAGGACCTCATTAAACTAACAATCTTCTGCAAAGCCAAAGAAACCATCAGGAGAGCAGGGAGACAGCCCACAGACTGGGAAAAAGTATTTGCCAAATCCATGTCTGACAAAGGCCTAACATCTAAGGTCTACAAGGGACTCAAACTTGTTGAAAACAATAAAACAAACATCCCCATTACAAAGTGGGCAAAAGACATGAACAAACACTTCTCAAAAGAAGACATATGAGTGGACAACAGATACATGAAGAAATGTTAAACCTCACTAGTCATCAAGGAAATGCAAATTAAAGCTACCTTGAGATACCACCTAACTCCAGTCATAATGGCCATTATCGATAACAAAAAATAACAGATGCTGGAGAGGAATTGGTGAAAAGGGAACACTTCTACACTGTTGGTGGGAGTGTAAACTAGTGCTGCCTCTTTAGAAATCAGTGTGGTGATTCCTAAAAGTTCTAAAAATCGACCTTCCATATGATCCTGTAATCCCCCTACTGGGAATATACCCTGAAGAACTCAAATTACTGTCTAAAACAGATACCTGCCCATGTATAGTTATCACAACATTGTTCACAATAGCAAGATCATGGAACCAACCATGCTGTCTATTAAAAGAGGACTGGACTTTAAAATGTGGTACATATACACAATGGAATATTATGTAGCTATAAAAAGGAGCACAATCATGAATTTTGCAGCAACCTGGATGGAATTAGAGTTTATAATACTGAATGATCTCTCACAGAATCAAAGATCTGAATATCACATGTTCTTTCTCAATAGTTTCTTGAAAAACTATTGTAATACTATAAGAAAAGGATTGACAGTAGTGGGAACTATGGGGGAGAAGGGAGGGAAAGGGAGGTGGGATTAACGGTAGTCAATATCTGTCCTGAACGGAAGAGCACACCTCATCAACAAGGGGACCTGCACAATGCGTATTTGTATACCTAACCCTTAACTGTACCCCACAATTTTAAAATTTTTAAAAAATATATTAAAAAGAAGGAAACATTTGGGTGCTACCAATTTCTGGACTTAATTGGAGACTGTTTTCTATCACCTCAGGAGGCTGAAATCTAGGTCAACCTTGAAAAAGTTATAAGAAACTGAGATAGGCTCATGGATTCATTAAGAATTAAAAACTCATGACATTTAACTGCAAGTTAAGACTCTAGGTTATCTCACTTCTGTAATTAATTTAGGCAAGTACATAGTATTTTAGACTACACAATGCAATGTACCAGGGACTTAAATATGTGAAACCCAAAACAAATTTGCTAGGTTCACTATTTTAGAACTCCAAAGACAAGGTCCTTTCCCCATAAGAGGTATGAAGGAAAACACAGACTCTTAAGGAATTATGGTTTGTATCCTAGGTGCTAGAGTGATATGATTGTTTCCCATTTCAAAACAGGAAAGACTTTTGGCAACAAGCAATATCAAACATAGTTTCTCTTTCTGTCCCATAGACATGTTGTGGTAACCATTCATCAGAGTGTGGCAAAGCTGCCTACAAAACTACATTGAAACTAACCAGCCAAAGGCTTTTATATTATCAGCATAGCTTCACACTAGGTAAGAGTGTGGCCAAATAGCTATCAGAAATGATTTAAAGCATAATGAGAAAATAAGAGAAAAATGAAAGGTTTTCCTGATATTTTCTGCTGACAGATGGCAGATGTATCCAGACTTTCAAATAGTTTACACTATAGCCTACTGAATCTATCATCACATTCTTATTTATTTGTTTATTTATTTATCTATTTATGTATTTCAAAGTAAAACACTTTCACAAAGAAAGCATATTTATCATATTGATTTTGATGGTAGCTGAAATAAAACCTTAGACGTTCCCCATGGTGCTAAAGAGAAAACACAATCATGCATATTGGAAAACTCTTGGCAAAAAAATAACGGAATATGGTATAATAATTTGTGTCAGTTCAGGGAACAAAAGTGTGGGAGTCCATCAATGCAGAAAAGCAGTTCTGGAGTTCCCTATACAAAAGAGTGCATTCCTGGGCAATAGAGTTCATTAACAGGCTTTGGATGAAACACTTACATACTACCTATTTATGGGTTCAATTCAAGACTCTGTCCCATTTACCACAGGAGGCTGAATTAAGTTCAAAAGGGAAAACTTCAGAAGAAATGACAATAGAATCAAAACTCCATGAAGTGTTAAAATTGTATATTCTTTAATCTAACTGCAGTTTAAGGCTCAAGATTATTTTACTCCTAAAATTAACTTCGGCGTAAAGATCACAGTATTTAAAACTACACATTGAATTTATTATGAGCTATGTCAGTCACTGTTGCACAATATATGAAATGTGTCTTTACATTGGGGCATGTTGTGTGAAATGTGGTTTTAACTGTTTTGTTATTTGAGTATGTTCTCATAACTGGTTTTTGCTGTTTGAGATGTATCTCTGATGCAGATTGAATGAGATAATTTCATCCTGGGTTAATTTTTGGATGAGAGGTATCTGTCACTTTTGCACATTGTGTAAAATGTGTCTGTAACAAATGGCATGTGGTGTGCCTTGTGTAATTCACTATTTTATATTGTATACAGGTGTTTTCACAACTGGGTGCATGCTGTATAAGCCATGGCATGCTATTATTTCAGACTGGGTGCATTTTCAGATAAAATGTGTCTTTCATTATTGTATATTGTAAAAAAAGTAACTCTAATCATGGCATCTGGTGTGAAATGTGTGTTCAATTTAGTTTTATGTTACATGTGGATTTTCTCGCAACCGTGTGCATGCTGTTGCATGTTGAATGAGACTATTTCATACTAGGTGCACTTGCAGATTAGCTATATCTTTCATTGCTGTAAATTGTGTAAAATGTGTCTCTAAATTTTGCATGGTGTGTGAAATGTGTGTCTGTGTATTACACTGTATGTGAGTTTTTATGCCACTTGGTACATTCTTAATGAGCTGTGTCTTTGATGCATGAGATTATTTCATGCAGACTGTATTTTTGCATGAAGTATTTCATAATTGTCAGTGGTAGAAAATGTGTTTCTAACTTGAGGTATGTTGTGTGAAATATGTGTTTAAGAGTCTTGCATTGTATTAGAGTAATTTGCAACTAGATACATGCTGAATGAGCTGTGTTCGTAATATCTGCATTTTGAATAAGATAATTTTATGCTTGGTGTATTTTTGGATAAGTCTGTTACTGTTGCACATTGTATGAAATTTGTCTATAAAAAAATACATGGCGTGTGTAAAGTCTTATAACTGTTTTACATGGTGTGTGAATTTATTCACAACTGGATGCCTGGTGTGCTAGAAGTGCCACTCACTGTTACACATTAAATAAGATGAAAACTTCATAGGTTCATTTTTGGAGGAGTTACTTATATCACCATTGCATAGGCAATGAAATGTGTCTCTAACTTGGGGCATGTTGGTCAAATGTGTGCTTAACTGTTTTACATTGTATGGGGTTATTCTCACAACTAGATCCATGCTGAATAAATATGTCCCTCACTGTAACACATGTAATAAAATAATGCTATACTGGGTGCATTATGTATGAGATATGTTGGTCACTGTTGCACATGGTGCAACTGGGTACATTCTGATTGAGATCGGTGATCAACTGCTTTACGTTGTATACAGGTGTTTACACAACTGGGTGCATGTTGTTTGAGATGTGTACCTGACTGTGAGGATATGATGGTGTAGTTGGTCTTTATAAACCTGGTGACCTGGTGGGCGAGAGCAGGAAGAGAGAATCCCTGGAAAGGGACACCTGGATGCTAATCAGTTCCCTGAAGATGGAGTTGGCCAAGTTCTGCTGGATCCTCTGCAGGCTCTTTTAGACCTGGGTGGGGTATACCTCTACCTGTCAGATGTTGAGGATTGCAGTGTAGCAGAGGTTGTTCTGGTGGGCATGGTGTATGAGCATCATGATGTGCTTTTGGCTGCAGCAGCTGCCACGTGACTTCCATAACAGTGGTCTTTCTCACACAGTTCAGACACTGGGGCACCCATCACAAGAAGGCTAGTAACTAGGGCATCAGTAGTAAATAATAGTCATTCACTGAGGAAATGATCAGAGAGGAGGACTGCCTCACTTAGCCAACCAATATAAAGGGGGAGCCATCACTGGGGCACCCACTACAGATGAGTTGCAGTCAAGGGGTTACATATTATAGAGGAGGGCCAGTCACTGAACAACCCATTAAAGAAGAAGACTGCTCTCTGGGCGCACATAAAAGATAAGAGTCAGGAAGTGGAACCATTACAAAGGAGAGCTAGTCACTGTGACATTTATCAAAGAGGAGAGCCATCACTGGGGCATCCATCCAGAAGAGAGGCAGTCACTGAGGAACACATCAAAGATGAGGGTCATACATTGGGGCCTTCATGCTAGAGAAGGGCCAGTCACTTGGACACCTAAAAAGTAGTGATGACTCAATGGGGCTCTGATCACAGAGGACAGACTGTCACTGGAACACTAAAGAGAAGAGAGCTGGTCACTGAAATCCCATCACTGAGGATGGCTAGTCACTGAGACATCCAATTTGGAGGAGGGCCAATCACTGTGACACCAGTCAGAGAGGATGAATAGTCAAAAGGGCACCCATTTTGGAAGAGGCACAGTTACTAGGGCATCCAACATAGAAGAGGACTAGACACTGTAATACCCACCATAAAGGATGCCCAATTATTGGAGCATCAAGCACAGAGGAGGTCTAGTCATTGTGGCACCCATTACTTGAAAGTTCCAGTCACTGGGACACCCATCACCGAGGATGGCTAGTCATTGGGCACCCATGTATGGAAAGG
>NW_007150487.1:0-328 GCF_000164805.1 Carlito syrichta | reverse complement strand
TTGTTGTTGTTGTTGTTGTTGTTGTTGTTGTTGTTGTTGTCTGTGTGCATTGAAAAAAATCTGTTGTTTACTGTAGCCACCGTCATCAATGATCTTAGCTAGATCATCTGGAGAACTTGCTGAAGTTTCTATTACATCACTTGCTGCTTCCTCTTACATTGTTATCTTTTAGAGATGCCTTTTTCCCCCTTAATCCTCATGAATCAACCCTGTTAGCTTTAAATTTTATTCTGTGACTTTCTCACTTCTCTAAGCATTAACAGAATTGGAGAGTTAGAACTTTGCTCTGAAAAGGGTTTGACTAAAAGAAATGTTGTCACTGGTATGA
>NW_007150486.1:0-465 GCF_000164805.1 Carlito syrichta | reverse complement strand
TAATGAGTTAAGTCGGCTGGTTGAGTCAGTTGGCTAGCTTGTTAGCTCACGAGTTAAGTCGGTTGAGTCAGCTGGCTAGCTAGTTAGTTAATCAGTTAAGTCAACTGGTTGAGTCAGCTGGCTAGTTAGTTATCTAACGATTAGAGTCAGCTAGTTGAGTCAGTTAGCTAGCTATTTAGCTAATGAGTTGTCAGCTGGTTGAGGCAGCTAGCTAGCTCATTAGCTAATGAGTTATTTCAGTTGATTAAGTCAGCTAGCTATCACAGTAGTTAAGCAGTAAGCAGTTCGTTAGCTAGCTGGTTAATTCAGCTAGCTAGGTAGGTAACTATTTAAGTCAGCTGGTTATTAGGTAGCTAGTTAGATAGCTAACTATTTAAGTCAGCTGGCTAGATAGTTAGCTAGCTGGTTAGCTAACTATTTAAGTCAGCTGGCTAGCTAGGTATCTACCTAGTTAGCTAACTACTT
>NW_007150485.1:0-662 GCF_000164805.1 Carlito syrichta | reverse complement strand
GTGGTGTTTTTTTTGTCGCCAGAATCTCCATGGACTGGACTGGGGATCATGGGTTGGCACGATCATGGCTTCTGGGGCCTCGGCCTGTGGGACTGAGGTGGTCCACCCGCTTGGCCCCTGAGCAGCTTGGACTCTAGGGACCACAACGCCTGACTCGATTTTGGGGCCCTCTCTCTGAGATTAGGTCTGGTCAAGCTGCCCGGGCTGGTCTCTGAAACTGGGGAGTCAGGCAGCCTTCCACCTCAGCCTCCAAGGGCTCGGGGCTGACAACCATGAGCCATGGTACCCAGCCTGTACTCGCATGTGCTGTCAGTGGGGGCGATGCAAAGGCACACCCTGGGATGGAGGACACTGCATCCCATGTATCTGGGATTGCATGCACCACCATGGGCGACTCTAGTGCGTGCGTTCTGGGGAGTGACGAGGTCTTGCTCCTTGGCTCAGGCTGGTCTTGAACTCTCGGCCTGCAGAAGTTCCCCACCTCAGTCTCCCAAATCCAAAGCCCGATTGTCTGCCGATCCACCAGCACTCCATTTTGTCGACATCCTGGTGTTCCCACCGGGTCTTTAACTCTGTGCCAGAGGCGATCCAATGGCGATTCTAGGCCCATGCCTGGAGCCTCCTTCCCAAATGATCTCTATCTGGTCACGATGATCCCAACT
>NW_007150484.1:0-4340 GCF_000164805.1 Carlito syrichta | reverse complement strand
AAACTAAAAGAGCTGATCATTTGCACATACAGATTAATTCACTCAGAACTGTCACATTTGACTCTTGGCCCAATTTACCATTGATGCTATTATGTTTGGCTGCAGACAGTAGATTTATTTGACATTCAAAATGCCATTTAATACAACTCAGAGAAAAGGGTTAAATAATAATAAAGTGTCTATTGGTTCTCATATTTCTTTCTCTGTTTTTGGCTTTGGAGAATAGTTTTTAATTTATTTCTTTAATTTGGGTCTATTAGACATATTAGTAAATACATTTTACTATTCTATTAGTTTCCATGAGGTTTTCAAATGTTCAATAACATAATTTTAATTTCTTCTTGATAATCTTTAAATTTTTCTTTTTTAATCTAAAGGATGTGGGTTACAATTCAGGACTAGGTATATAAGTGGTTATCATACAGGTAAATTTGGGACTCCCTCTGGTGCCCCCTTTGCCTGGTTTGAGAGCAGTTACCCTTATTGATGTTATGTGCCTCCCCTCCCTTCCCTGGCAGTTTCTGGCTACTGCCAATTCCTTTCTTATACTATTGTGGTAAATATTCACGGTCGGCTTATGAGTGAGAACATGTTGTTTTCAGTTCTTCGTTTCTGTAATAGATCACTGAATATTAAAGGCTCCAAATTCATCTAAGTTGCTGCAAAGTCCATAAGTTTGTCCTCCTTTATGATTGTGTAATATTCCATAGTTTAAATTTACCACATTTTAAAAACTCCATTCCAGTTTCCATGGGCAGCACAGTGGGTTCCATGTCTACCACTATGCACAAAAAATCAACTCTAAATGGATCACAGACCCACACATAAAACCTCCAAGTATAAGACACCCATATGGGAATTGGAATAGGTAACCAATTCTTGATCAAAACCCCAGATGTCCATGCCATAAGAGATAAGGTAGACAAGTGGGACCTCATTACACTGAAAAGTTTCTGCAAAGCAAAAGAAACCATCAGAAGAGTGGGAGACAGCCACAGAATGGGAAAAAATATCTGCCAACTGTATATCTGACAAAGACCTAACATCCAGTACCTACAAGGAACTCAAATGTGCTCAAAGGGGAAAAAAAGCCCATTAAAAAATGGACAAAAGACATGAATAGACATTTCTAAAAAGAAGACAAACAGGCAGCCAACAGACACATGAAAAAGTGCTCAGCCTCACTAATCATCAGTGAAATGCAAATCAAAACCACACTACCTAATCCCAGTAAGAATGGCCATTGTTAATAACTCAAAAGCAACAGATGCTGGCAAGGATGTGGAGAAAAAGGAACACTTCTATACTGTTGAGGGGAATGCAAACTAGTCCAACCTCTATGGAAAATAGTGTAGCGATTTCTAGAAGAACTGAAAATTGACGTTCCATATGACCCAGCAATCCCCCTGCTGGGGATATATCCAGAGGAACTCTAAAATCATTCCTCAGAAAAGATACCTGTGCACACATGCTTATTGTGCACTTTTCACAATAGCAAAAACATGGTTCTTATATTTCTAATAACTATTCGAAGTAGTAATCAGAAGTTCAATTTTATGGCTACAAGCCGAATGTCTCTCTGTACAGTCATACAATTTTATCAATGCTATATTCCAAATGCCTTTTTATTAGATGTGAATCACTGCATTTCAGATAAAGGACTACTGACCAGCCCCATCTGACCTTTGTATTTGTGGACAAAGAGAAGAATACACAATGGTTATGATTCTTTAGGGAAAAGATGAGAAAAAAGTGTCACTACTTTATAGTTTGTGTCTAGTTAATTGACTCCAATTGAATATATTAACATTAAGTACAGCATATATTGACAAATTTTTAGATTTATGATTTATTATATATGTTTTAATAAATTATTATTTACTTAGTTCAAAAAAGTGAATTTTATACCATATTTTATTTGGAGATACTGCATTATGATAAATAGTGATGAGTTTAAATGGCAAAGGTCACATGTAAATAAATGCTTCAGGGTGAATTTTTCCAGTGTAAGCATTTTTCTGGCATTTTGTAATCTAATTTCAATCTATGGTGATAGATTGTTTACCAGCAATTGTATTTATCAAAGTAAGAAACAAATATTATAATTATTAAAAGTCTTTTATAAAATGCTCAGAGTTAACTCTTTTATGTGGACACAGGTTATTTTTTTCTAGTTCTACCAATTTAAACCATGGTCACTGTTTTGAGAAAACATGACCAAGTAGATCAAGATTTGAATACTGGAGAAATATAAGGAGAAAGAATAAATGTCTTCTTTAGTCTATTTCTACCTCTTTCCTGTTTGCAATAAATAATATTTCTAAATGATCCTTATGATAAAGTTAAATTCTAACAAAACTGGCACATCTATTTTTTAATTCATTGCACTTTCTGACTGTGGATATTTCACTGACAGAAGGAAGTATATCACTCTACAAACGTTAGATGAAGGGAGTATATTGCTCTACCAAATCATTAGTAAAGTAGGGTTTTGGCTGAAAAGGAGAGTTAGTTTGAACATTCTTCTGGCAAGAGAAGACAAAATAAATACATACATTTGAGTAGGGCGTTTCAAATCTCTTTGGACCAGACTGTGAATTCATTGCCATCTCCGTTTTCTTATTTCACACTCCTAGAGGAAAATACGGTAGTTATAACCTTATAAGATGTGCTATTGAGAATAGTCAATGAATGTTTATGATTAGAGATAAAATAATTGTAAAAACAGACTATTGAAGAGTAACGTGGCAGCAGAGAGTTATCTTTAGGAGATAATTTATAAGACAAAGTAATTTAATTTCATTAACATTTTGGAATAGATTTTAGATTAACCTAACTTTAATGAATGATATTTAAATTTTAGGTTAAATATTAGTGCACTGTTTTTTGGTTTTTTTTTTTTTTTTAATAAAGCAGTTGAATCCTAAATGGGGAACTTTACTTTTTTATTGACTGTGTTTTTTTTGTAACATGCTTATTAAACATTTCAAAGCCTATGCATGCAATTTGAAATGCAGCATATTACAACAATGTGTGCATTTGACTAAATTTCTTATCTGGAACCCAAACTCAAGTTGGAAAGACCTTATGTAAAGATTTAATATTAAACTTCAATATAACAGCAGCATGTAATTGATATGTTGTCACAGAATTTTTATACTGATATAAAATTCACATAACATAAAATTAACCATTAAGCATCTTAAGTGTATAATTCAGTGGTATTTAGTACATTCACAATGTTGTGCAACCACTACTTCTCTCTAGTTTCAAGATATTTTTATCACCCCAAAAGGAAACACCGTATCTGTTGAGCAGTCACGCCCTAGTTTCCCCTTCCCCAGCTCCTGGCAACCATTAGTCTGCTTTTAATTTCTGTGGATTTGCCTAGTGTGGGTGTTTCATATAAACGAAATCAGATAATATGTGGTCCTTTGTGTCTGGTTTCTTCACTTAGCATAATATTTTTGAGGTTCATTTATGTTATGGCATGTATCAGTACTTCTTTCCTTTTAATGGCTGAATAATATTTCATTGTGAGCATTTTGCTTTTTAATTCTTCTGTTGATGGAAATCTGGGTTGTTTCTACCTCTTAGCTATTGAGAATAGTCCTGCTGTGAATATAAGTGTGTAAAGTTTCCTTGAAACCCTGTGTTTTGTTCTTTAGGATATGTACTGTATTAAACTGGGTTCTCCAGTATTATTACATATATAATACATATATATAAAACCATAAGGAATTGTATATATATATTTTATATATGTGAATTATATGTGTGTATGTATGTATGTGTGTGTGTATATATGTATATGTGTGTATATATATATATATATAACTATAAGGAATTAACTCATGTGATTGTGGAGGCTGAGAAGTCCAAGATCTGAAGTTGTCAATCTGGAGACCTGTGAGAGGATGGTACAGCTAGGATCTGAGTTTGAAGGCCTGGTATAAGTTTCAGTCTGAAAGCAGTAGAAGACCAGAGTGCCAGCTCAAAGACAATCAAGAAAAGAGAAAGAATTACTTCTTAGTCAGCTGTTTATTCCACTCAGGCCTTCAATGAATTGGATGAGGTTTATCAGTTTATCTATTCAAATGTCAGTCTCATCCAGAAACATCCTCATGGACATACCCAGAAATAATGTTTGACTAGACATCTGAGCATCCCATAGCACAGTATAGATGACACATAAAATTAAACTTCGCATGTAAGAAGTGGAATTGCTGTATCATATGGTAGCTCTGTTTTTAATTTTTTTGAGCAACTGCCATACTGTTTTCCATAGTGTCTGTCATCTTATTTGCAGTGATTTTTATTTGCATTTCCCTAATAATTAG
>NW_007150483.1:0-836 GCF_000164805.1 Carlito syrichta | reverse complement strand
TCATATATTATCTTGAAAACTATTTAAATTTCTATCCTTCCCTGTTTTTTTCTACTCCAGCATAGATTATTGCATTTTACACTCTTTAAGTTATATCTTCTAAGAGAGTAGGCTTTGGGGCCAAAAATGAGCCAGTTGACATCTATGAAATGGCTACAGATGTGATGAGTTCTGGACATCACACAACCCACTGGCCTTGGATACAATGATTTGTTTTATGTTGGCTGTACTAAGATATTACTAAAAAGAAGGAAATTCCTTCTTAATTCCAACAAATTTTATTCCCATTCTAGGATCTGTCTTTATAGTTCTTTGCCTGCTCTGTCTTTCTCTCATTTCCTTTCATACTCTAAACTCTTGTTTTGGCCTGAGATGAAAGGACCATTTCTTTAGGGAAAAATAAATAAGTGACATAAAACATTAAAATAATTCAAGCTTGGTTCAGGTAAAGTGTTACAGTCACAGAGTATCATTCTTTACTTTTACCACAGCATATTAACTTATGTTAATATTCAAGTGACTAAAATGTCACTCACTTTATAAACATCAAATAAACATCTTACCAGAATTTTAGAGTATCATGATGCAAAGCATTTTAGACATGTTGCAGTTTTATTTAACATCCCCCAAAAGTTTTTTCTACTTCATAATTTAACAGTATAAGAGTAGCATTTTTTTCCTGTGGTGATTCTTTAAGGTTAAATGTATTTTAGACACTCAGATAACTAGTGATAACAAAAAACACAGATCACGACAATGTAATATTATGCATTGGTGAGACAATCTCTTTCACCTTGAGAAAGTTTGAAGGTATTTCATATATCACAATGTGAATA
>NW_007150482.1:0-1248 GCF_000164805.1 Carlito syrichta | reverse complement strand
AGAGTATTCCTGGCCTCATAGAACAGTTTGAGAGTATTCTATATTATTCAATATTTTGGGAGAGTTTAAGGAGAACTGGTATCAAATATTCTTTAATGGTTTGAAGAATTCACTAGTCATGTCATCTGGTTGAGATATTCCCACCTAGGTGATAAGCCCAGAACAGGATATGAAGGTTTTTTATTCTCTTGGTAAAGAAGTGTTCCTGACCCAAAGTCCATTCTAACATGGCCAGGTAGGAGTCAAATGACTGCGTGCACAAGAGTGCCTCTTCCAGCAGTAATAAACTCCCTCAGTTTTTGTTTATCAGGGAATGCTTTAATTCTCCCTCATTTTATGGAGGACAGTTTTGTTGAATATCATATTCTTCACTGACAGACTTTAAAAAAAAATTACTTTAAATATATCATCCCACTGTCTTTTGACCTATACGGTTTCTAATAAGAAATTCACAGTTAATCTCATAGAGGCTTCCTTGCACATGTCAAGTCACTTTTCTCTTGCAGGCTTCAAGATTTTTTTTTTTGGACTTTCAACAGTTTGATTGGAGTATGCCTTGTGTGGGTCACTTTGGATTTATCCTACTTCAACTTCACTCATCTTATTGTATTTGTATATCCATTTCTTTCCTCACGTTTGTGAAGTTTTCATCCATTGTTTCTTCAAATATGCTCTCTTTCCATTTCTCTCTCTTTTCACCTATGGTAATCCCATAATACATATTTATGTTTACACGATGGTGCACCATAAGTTTCTTAGGCTCTGTTTACTTTTATGCATTCTTTTTTCTTTTTGTTCCTGAGACTCAACAATTATAAATTACATAACTTCAAGTTTACTGGTTCTTCCTTCTGTCTGATCAAGTCTATCATTGAACCATTATAGTGAACTTTTTGATTCAGTTATCCTACTTTTGGGGTTTAAAATGTTTATTTAGTTTAAATAATTTCTATATTAATCTCTGTTGATAGTCTTATTCTGTTTAAAAATGTCTTCCTGAGGTTGTTTACATGTTTGTTCATGTTATCTTTCAGCTCACTGAGCATACTTCAAACAATTATTTTAAGATCTTTATCAAGTAAGTCAAGCTCTGTTGTTCTTTATGATCAGTTTCTGGAGATTTGTTTTCTTCCTTTGAAGGGGCTATGATTTCCTGTTTCTTTGCATGCCTTTTGATGTTTTGTTGAAAATTGAACATTTGGCAAAAACAGGCTTGTCTCCCAGTCAGTGTAGATTGGTGGCTGTGAA
>NW_007150481.1:0-641 GCF_000164805.1 Carlito syrichta | reverse complement strand
TTTCACCTATGGTAATCCCATAATATATATTTATGTTTTATACGATGGCGCACCATAAGTTTCTTAGGCTCTGTTTACCTTTATTCATTCTTTTTTTCTTTTTGTTCCTGAGACTCAACAATTATAAATTACATAACTTCAAGTTTACTGGTTCTTCCTTCTGTCTGATCAAGTCTATCATTGAACCATTATAGTGAACTTGTTGATTCAGTTATCCTACTTTTGGGGTTTAAAATGTTTATTTAGTTTAAATAATTTCTAAACTAATCTCTGTTGATAGTCTCATTCTGTTTAAAAATGTCTTCCTGAGTTTGTTTACATGTTTGTTCATGTTATCTTTCAGCTCACTGAGCATACTTCAAACAATTGTTTTAAGATCTTTATCAAGTAAGTCAAGCTCTGTTGTTCTTTATGATCAGTTTCTGGAGATTTGTTTTCTTCCTTTGAAGGGGCTGTGATTTCCTGTTTCTTTGCATGCCTTTTGATGTTTTGTTGAAAATTGAACATTTGGCAAAAACAGGCTTGTCTCCCAGTCAGTGTAGATTGGTGGCTGTGCAGGGAAAGAACTTAACTAATCACCCTGGCATAAAGGTACAGGCTCCTCTTACAATTTTTCTGGAGATGCGTCTTCTCTAGGCTTG
>NW_007150480.1:0-771 GCF_000164805.1 Carlito syrichta | reverse complement strand
CACATGTGAGCATGGACATAGAAAGTGAAATAATTGGCACTGGAGACTTGAAAGGGTGAGAAGGTGGAATAGGGGTGAGGAATTAAAAATTACTTAATGGCTACAATATGCATTGTTTGGGTGACAGGTACACTAAAACACCAGACTTCACCACTATGCAATATATCAGTGTAAAAAAACTGCACTTGTACCCTTTAAGTGTATACAAAAAAGTATGTGAAAGAAAATTTTTGTTTCCTCTATGTAAATGTCACTATCCTTAGCTATTTTTTAAGCATTTTTGTTTTATAAACTTGTGCTCTAAGATTATGAAGTCATGTTTATTAGAGATTTAAAGCATGATATACTTTAGAATATATTGCATTTAAGCACAGAAGTGATTCTATACCACTACCTAAATTGGACATATACAGTTTGATGCATGCCAAGTATTAAACAATTTATACATATACTGTGTGAATACGTAGTAGCACTTTCAACTCAGATTCCTCAAGAACAATCCCCAAATTTAAATATTAAATAATGATGGAATGCAATAAAAAAGAGATTACCAAGAACACTCACACAGCACGACGATTTAATTCAATTGATCCACTTCATAGTGAGGTGCATTGTTATTCAGGAAATCAAGGATCAAGTGGCCTCATCCAAGGTTAATACTCTTTTTGGAAAAACAAATGAGCAGATTTAAATAAAGTAGTTCAAAAAATTTAGAAATGTATCTCATGGCATCAGACATAAATTTTTAAGATAAATTGTCAGATTAACAAG
>NW_007150479.1:0-856 GCF_000164805.1 Carlito syrichta | reverse complement strand
ATTTAAAGCATGATATACTTTAGAATATATTGCATTTAAGCACAGAAGTGATTCTATACCACTACCTAAATTGGACATATACAGTTTGATGCATGCCAAGTATTAAACAATTTATACATATACTGTGTGAATACGTAGTAGCACTTTCAACTCAGATTCCTCAAGAACAATCCCCAAATTTAAATATTAAATAATGATGGAATGCAATAAAAAAGAGATTACCAAGAACACTCACACAGCACGACGATTTAATTCAATTGATCCACTTCATAGTGAGGTGCATTGTTATTCAGGAAATCAAGGATCAAGTGGCCTCATCCAAGGTTAATACTCTTTTTGGAAAAACAAATGAGCAGATTTAAATAAAGTAGTTCAAAAAATTTAGAAATGTATCTCATGGCATCAGACATAAATTCTTTAAGATAAATTGTCAGATTAACAAGTGACACTGTCCTTGATCATATTAGGATGAGATTCCAGGCATTTTTAAGCACATCATGGTGGTAAGAAATTGGAAGAAACATCAACGTTTAGTATAAGGATCACTGCAAACTAGTTCAAATTAAAAGAGGAAGAAAAATAACAGAAACATCTCCCTGTAGCATCATAATTGCTAATTGCATACATTTAGCACTTGATTTTACAGATGAAAAACAAAATGTTTTATTTATTCTATTCATAGATAAAAACAGGAATAGAGAATTTAAATGACTCACCAAATTGATACAGTAATTATGTGCTGAACACATAACCCAGATCTGACCCAATTTCATAGGTCTTTTTATTCTACATTCTGCTTCTCAGAATCAGAAATGTTTCCTACTCACCCTCAGCCAAAGTGATGAAAACATTAAAA
>NW_007150478.1:0-614 GCF_000164805.1 Carlito syrichta | reverse complement strand
CAGTCATTTTTTTATGGTAGTGCACTGGATGATCAAGGTCCACTATATGAGTGAGAACATGTGATACTCAGATCTTTGTTTCTGTGAGAGGTCACTCAGTATTATCGACTCTAGTTACATCCAGATTGCCATAAAATTCATGATTTTCTTCTTTTTTTATGGCTGTAAGTTTTTAATCCAGTCCTCTTTTGATGGACAGCATGCTTGGTTCCAGGTTCTTGCTATTGTGAAGAATGCTACGATAAACATTTGTGTGCAGGTATCTTTTTTATAGAGTGATTTGAGTTCTTCAGGGTATATTCCCAGTAGGGGGATTGCAGGATCATATGGGAGGTTGATGTTTAGAGCTTTTAGGAATCACCACACTGCTTTCCACAGAGGTTGCACTAGTTTACACTCCCACCAACAGTGTAGGAGTGTTCCCTTGTCGCCACACCCTCTCCAACAACTGTTATTTTTTTGAGTTATTGATAATTGCAATTCTGACTGGAGTTAGGTGGTATCTCATTGTGGTTTTGATTTGCATCTCCCTGATGTATAGTGAGGTTGAGCATTTCTTCATGTGTCTGTTGGCTGCTCGGATGTCTTCCTTTGAGAAGTGTCTGTTAATATCT
>NW_007150477.1:0-760 GCF_000164805.1 Carlito syrichta | reverse complement strand
GAGACTCGCTTCAGGATGCCCAAATCTGAATTTTTATTCTCCCCCCCCAATATGATACAGGGGTGCAATACAATTCTGTAGCTATCCACCATGCTTTAGCCCACACACCACTGGTCTTGGGCAATTTAGATGTGAGGCTCCAATTTGGGGTTTTCATGCCACCCATACTTCTGTCTCACTTGCTACAAATTCAAGGGTTTCCATCACTCTCTCAAGGTGGATATTTTCCTAGCATAACTTTTAGAACTCAGAAAATCACTTTATGCTAATGTCATAGCAGAAAAGGATATACATCATAACAAGCAAAAGAGAGAGACACATAGGACAAAGTTAAGGCAAGTTCCCAATGGAAAACTCTCTTTGCCTGCTAATGGTGGTGTCAGGGGACACCCTTCTCCTGGCTCTATTAATATTTCACGTCTTTTAAATTAAGTCTTTGCCAGGTCATTAAGTGTTCCTGTCTTTTGGTGAATGGAAAAAAGAATCTCTTCTAACTCTCATATGTTCAATTCCTGAGTGATATGTTTGAGCCTGTCCTTTTGCCTCTTTCATATATCCATGGCAGTTGTTTCCAGCCAACCAACTCCTAGTGCTATCATCTTCCTCACAATGTTCAGACTTACAATGTACCTACTTTATCTCCTGTAGTTCAGCTCAGTCATTGCAGCTGAAATGCCAGCCATCTCACATTGAACACACGCCCAGGAACCTGTCAACCTCCTCCAACCAACTGAGATGACATGCTCACTACCTACCTGTG
>NW_007150476.1:0-878 GCF_000164805.1 Carlito syrichta | reverse complement strand
TGTTTCCAGCCAACCAACTCCTAGTGCTATCATCTTCCTCACAATGTTCAGACTTACAATGTACCTACTTTATCTCCTGTAGTTCAGCTCAGTCATTGCAGCTGAAATGCCAGCCATCTCACATTGAACACACGCCCAGGAACCTGTCAACCTCCTCCAACCAGCTGAGATGACATGCTCACTACCTACCTGTGCAGAGTTATCTAAATCCAGAATCCATTCTTAGGTTTGGTTTCCTAGAAACACGGCCATTACCACTTGTTGGGTCATGTCCCCTAGCAGCAGAGTATTAGACAGAGGTTAGAGAGGTGAACTGAGGTAGTGCTCCAGGGAACCCAGGCAGGGCAGATCAAGAAAATTAAGAAAGATCAGGTTTGTCTGCAGACCTGCTTCAGCCTGATACCAGAGAGGCTCTGGGGCAAGTACCACAGCACACAGGTAGTATCACATTGGTCATCCTTAGATCTCGGTACAAGTGAGCCCCTGACTGGTGACTGTTTTTAGGGATGAGCTGAAAGCAGCCACTTGGGTCAGGTGACTGAACTTCTTCTGAGAGCAAATCTCAGCAGGAGTGGGCATTTTCCAGGTGGAAATGAGCAGCTTGGGGAAGGAGATCTGAACAGTGAACCAACAAGATCCACTGCCTTGTGGAAATTCCTCTAGGGAAACACAGCAGAATATTTGGGATGTGGAGAATTAAAGGTGGACAGTGAATATAAGGTAGAATGAGTGCTTGGCAGAGGGGAGATGGAAGATTGTAAAGGCTCCAAAGTAAAGTCCATGAGAAAACAAGGGCATTAAGGGAAGGGAGGAACCCCAGATCAGCCTCAGAGAGATTGAGGGAGGGCCCTTGTGGTACACTCAGAGCCTAGAAGTCC
>NW_007150475.1:0-864 GCF_000164805.1 Carlito syrichta | reverse complement strand
CCAGCCATCTCACATTGAACACACGCCCAGGAACCTGTCAACCTCCTCCAACCAACTGAGATGACATGCTCACTACCTACCTGTGCAGAGTTATCTAAATCCAGAATCCATTCTTAGGTTTTGTTTCCTAGAAACACGGCCATTACCACTTGTTGGGTCATGTCCCCTAGCAGCAGAGCATTAGACAGAGGTTAGAGAGGTGAACTGAGGTAATGCTCCAGGGAACCCAGGGAGGGCAGATCAAGAAAATTAAGAAAGATCAGGTTTGTCTGCAGACCTGCTTCAGCCTGATACCAGGGAGGCTCTGGGGCAAGTACCACAGCACACAGGTAGTATCACATTGGTCATCCTTAGATCTCGGTACAAGTGAGCCCCTGACTGGTGACTGTTTTTAGGGATGAGCTGAAAGCAGCCACTTGGGTCAGGTGACTGAACTTCTTCTGAGAGCAAATCTCAGCAGGAGTGGGCATTTTCCAGGTGGAAATGAACAGCTTGGGGAAGGAGATCTGAACAGTGAACCAACAAGATCCACTGCCTTGTGGAAATTCCTCTAGGGAAACACAGCAGAATATTTGGGATGTGGAGAATTAAAGGTGGACAGTGAATATAAGGTAGAATGAGTGCTTGGCAGAGGGGAGATGGAAGATTGTAAAGGCTCCAAAGTAAAGTCCATGAGAAAACAAGGGCATTAAGGGAAGGGAGGAACCCCAGATCAGCCTCAGAAGAAGATTGAGGGAGGGCCCCTGTGGGTACACTCAGAGCCTAGAAGTCCAAGGCCAGAGGCTTTAATTCAATTCTAGTAACAACCTTTTGTCTTTTTTTTTGGTGTGTGTGTGTGTGTGTGTGTGTGTGTGTGTGTGTGTG
>NW_007150474.1:0-3709 GCF_000164805.1 Carlito syrichta | reverse complement strand
TGATTTACCAACCCCAGTCCTCAAGGAGGCTATTTCTACTCTGTTCCCTGTTAGATTCCTTTCCTCCAATTAAGTCATGTCTCCTCAAGACACACACAGTTTGTTTATTCCTCCTGAAGCTTCCCCCACCATGGAAGAAGGTTCTCACACACACTCAGGACTCATCTTCTGAAATTCACCCTTGGAAGTCACCCCATGGCCTGCGACCATGCAGACTCAGACCCTCATGGAGATCTCCTCCCCATCTCGGGGCTTCTCTCCAAATTGAGAGCCCTCATCCTCCCAGTACAGCCCAGAGCCTCACCCCAACTTGACCAGCAATTCACCAAAGAAACAGTCATGAGAATCCAGCTAAGAAAGACTTTATTTCCACAGTTTCAGTTGTTTTGTGTTTGTCAGGGAGGAGGAGTTGATGAGAGGAAGAAAGCACGATTATTAAATTTATTGGATGTTGTTGATACCGTGAGAACATGGTCAGTTCAGGAAACAAAACAGGAATCCCTTTTCCTCTTGAAGAGGGTTATCATAATGTGTAGAACTTATCATTAGAAACTCATTTGCAGTCACTACTGGTCATTTGCCTTGATGCATCACATACTGCAAACAACATGTGATGCTGTCTTTTAGATTTTTTGATGATTGAGCTGTTACTGCTGTTACTCGATGTTTAAGTTGAAATTACACAGCAAAATCTTATGCTGCTTGTCAACATATCATCTTACAGAAGAAATATGTAATGTGACTTTTGAAACATTTCACAACTAAATGTTTGAATGCAATGGAAGTTTTGTTGTTAGCGTATGTAAGAGCAAACTGAGGGGGCATGGGGTGGTGGGGAGGTGGGACTGGCATTAGTGGGAAACTGCTTGGGGAAGGGGGGCACACTTCATCAACAAGGGTACCTGCACAATGAATATTTGTATACCTAACCTTGAATTGTACTCCACAATTTTAAAATAAAAAATTTAAAGGTGAAAAAAAACTAGAAAGTAAATGATCTATAATGAAGGGGAAAAAACGAGCATCATCTGCATTAAAAATTTACAATTGGAAAGTTTTTTTTGTTTGTGTTTTTGTAGCATCTCTTTTGCTTATAAAAATGAAGGAAAATATAAAAAAATTTACAGTTGGGTTCATGATTAGCTTTGCCTGTTCCATTGCAACTATATTAATTTGTCAGTCAGGATATCAATGACTCATCCAAAAGAAAAACAACCACTGTGTTCACCAGAATTTTCTTTTCTTTTCTTTTTTTTTTGAAAGCAGTATTTACTGAGAGGACATTAAAGCTCCCACAGACCCAAAGGGGTTGCCAACACCAGAATTTTCATGGCCATGTTCACTACAAATGAAATAAGCAAGTCCATGGAAACCATAATGAGTGTTCTGCTGTTCATGGTCTAAGTTATGCTTGCACACTATTCTTGCAGAGGCTCGTTATTGATTGAAGTCACCCATGATTTATGCAACCCAGTAGGATGTGGTCCTAGTCAAGTAAGATGTGACTATGCTAATATCACAAGACCAGGTATTGGCCAATGAGAGTGTGTCACTCCAGTCAGTGCCATGTTCAAGTGGCCATCTTCACCTCTTAACCCAATCAGAGGCCACATTGGGCTCATAGTGCAAATATCAGAGTGGCTGAGAAGCCTCAGGACCCTCCCATAGTTCTGGGGGCACATTAGGAGGTAAGACACTTGCACAGACTTTACCATGATCAAGTACATAGGACTGGAAAAGTAGTTTTATCAAAAGTTATTGTGTATGAAGGCAGGACATTTTGACATTTCTCTAATGCAGTGGTCGGCAGATTAAGGACCCTCCATATATCTGAGGACTACTCCCTCTAGTCCTAAAACAGGGAAGATAGCGATGGGATATGTGGAGACGTGAGCCAAGAAATGAGGTAGCCTACAGGAGCTAGAAGATGCAAGAGTTGGAGAACCAAGGGGACCTAATCGCCAATCTTGTTCTAATTACAAAGGTACATAATGTAAGGACTTCATAAAAAGCCAGAGGTGTTGGCATGCCATCTAGTGGACAAGCAGATCCAAATTGCTGTCAGTCCTGAATGGATTCACCAGCCAATGGGACCCTGCACCCACTCTAGTTTCTGCCTTGGGGCAGACCTTTGTGTTCTAGCCTCTTCCAAATCTGTCACAAAGTCGGTGTTTGTTCCTACAGAGTCACATACAGGACCCGGGAATAAGAAATTGAATCAACCATCAGAGTTGTACTGATTTTTTTTAAGATGTGGGGTACAATTCAGGATTAGGTACAAGTCATCATACAGGAGTTGTGCTGATTTTTTGTCTGTTCATGTTGAGTCTGATGTGGATCCTTGAGGTACCTTCCTGCCAGGTAGGGTGTTGAACTCAGGAATCAGCAGTGATGTGTGGCCTCACCATATGGGAAGGTTGGGGATGAGAAATTGGAAAACCTGAGTGGGGATTCTGGTTGTCAGGTGCGATTTGGTAATATGAGTCTCTCCTAGGCCATGAATGAGAGCTTTATTGGGGGCTGTCTCTTGCATGGACTTGAAGACTTGTAAGTGAGGGATCCACCTACTTGTTAAGGAAAGAACACTAAAATGGTGGGTGAAATTTAAGGTGCAAATCTTCCAACTTGCAATGGGGTGAAAGGTGAGATGTGGACATGAGGGAAGATTAAGATTCTCTGATACGTAGTGTCATGACACTGAGATCAGGAGGGAGGACCAGATGTTTAGGTAGGCAGGGAGATAAGAAAGACCACAGGGAACAAGGAGAATAGAATCCAATTGGGGCTATAAGGTGAGAGAGCCAGGAAAGATAAAAGTATGACAGGGTACCTTGAACTGAGAACATTTGGCCACTTATGGAAGAAGACAGTATGAATGTGGGGAGTCAGACTAAAAAGAATCTTGAACTTTGTCCTTAAGAAGATGGTAATTGCTTTGCAGCAATGGTTGTTAACAGGACCCAAAGTCCACCAGAAATGATATCTATCATGAATGCTGAGATTTACAGTGTCCACATCCAAAGATGTTGAGATGAGCACAACTTGTTTCTTTTTAACTTTTAAATTTCTTATTTTACAGATGCAGGGTACAATTCAGGGTTAGGTATACAAAGGTTCATTAAGTAGATACCCTTGCTGATGAGGTGTGCTCCCCTCCCCTGACAGTTTCCCTCAACTGCCAATTCCACCCCTCCTTCCCCTTGCAGTTTCCCACTACTGCCAGTTCCTGTCTTATAGTATTATGATAATTGTTCAAGGTCTGCTTATGAGTGAGAACATATGGTACTCTGTTCTGTTTTTCAGTGATAGATCAATGAGTATGATAGATTCTAAATCCATTCAAGTTGCTGCAAAGTCTATATATTTGTCCCTCTTTATGGTTGCATAATATTCCATTTTGTATATGTACCATTATTAATCCAGTCTAGCTTCGATGGGCAACATGGTTGGTTCTATTTTTTTTGCTATTGTGAATAGTACAGTTTGCTTTTAAGACATGCTTGAGGATCCCTTTTCAGGATCCCTTGGGAGAGCTGTAGAAAAAATGCAAATGGTGATGCAGCTATTGAGAGTGTATTCCTACCCCCGCCAGAGGGCAGAAAGATATTTTCCTACATAGTTCTTTTATTTTGATGTTTTAAAAACCTCTCAAATTTACAGAAATATTTCTTGTATAAAATGTTCTTTTCCTAAGAGTTTGAGGCTAATT
>NW_007150473.1:0-849 GCF_000164805.1 Carlito syrichta | reverse complement strand
CAGTCACTACTGGTCATTTGCCTTGATGCATCACATACTGCAAACAACATGGGATGCTGTCTTTTAGATTTTTTGATTATTGAGCTGTTACTGCTGTTACTCGATGTTTAAGTTGAAATTACACAGCAAAATCTTATGCTGCTTGTCAACATATCATCTTACAGAAGAAATATGTAATGTGACTTTTGAAACATTTCACATCTAAATGTTTGAATGCAATGGAAGTTTTGTTGTTAGCGTATGTAAGAGCAAACTGAGGGGGCATGGGGTGGTGGGGAGGTGGGACTGGCATTAGTGGGAAACTGCTTGGGGAAGGGGGGCACACCTCATCAACAAGGGTACCTGCACAATGAATATTTGTATACCTAACCTTGAATTGTACCCCACAATTTTAAAATAAAAAATTTAAAGGTGAAAAAAACTAGAAAGTAAATGATCTATAATGAAGGGGAAAAAACGAGCATCATCTGCATTAAAAATTTACAATTGGAAAGTTTTTTTTGTTTGTGCTTTTGTAGCATCTCTTTTGCTTATAAAAAAGAAGGAAAATATAAAAAAATTTACAGTTGGGTTCATGATTAGCTTTGCCTGTTCCATTGCAACTATATTAATTTGTCAGTCAGGATATCAATGACTCATCCAAAAGAAAAACAACCACTGTGTTCACCAGAATTTTCTTTTCTTTTCTTTTCTTTTGAAAGCAGTATTTACTGAGAGGACATTAAAGCTCCCACAGACCCAAAGCGGTTGCCAACACCAGAATTTTCATGGCCATGTTCACTACGAATGAAATAAGCAAGTCCATGGAAACCATAATGAGTGTTCTGCTGTTCATGGTCTAAGTTATGC
>NW_007150472.1:0-749 GCF_000164805.1 Carlito syrichta | reverse complement strand
CCATTATTAATCCAGTCTAGCCTTCGATGGGCAACATGGTTGGTTCTATTTTTTTTGCTATTGTGAATAGTATAGTTTGCTTTTAAGACATGCTTGAGGATCCCTTTTCAGGATCCCTTGGGAGAGCTGTAGAAAAAATGCAAATGGTGATGCAGCTATTGGGAGTGTATTCCTACCCCCGCCAGAGGGCAGAAAGATATTTTCCTACATAGTTCTTTTATTTTGATGTTTTAAAAACCTCTCAAATTTACAGAAATGTTTCTTGTATAAAATGTTCTTTTCCTAAGAGTTTGAGGCTAATTTGACAACCTGACACCCACGACTCCCTTGTTGATAAGAGGTATCTACCCATCCTCAGACAGATATTTACTACCATTAATCCCACCCCCCTCCATGGTTTCCTCCTACTATCAGTCATTTTCTAATAGTATTACATTGGATGTTCAAGGTCCACTATATGAGTGAGAACATGTGATACTCAGATCTTTGTTTCTGTGAGAGGTCATTCAGTATTATAGACTCTAGTTCCATCCAGGTTGCTGCGAAATTCATTATTTTTTTTATGGCTGCATAGTATTCCATTGTGTATATGTACCACATTTTTAAAATCCAGTCCTCTTTTGATGGACAGCATGGTTGGTTCCAGGTTCTTGCTTTTGAGAACAATGCTGTGATAAATATACCTGTGCAGGTATCTTTTATATGGAGTGATTTGAGTATTTCAGGGTATATTCCCAGTAGGGGGATTG
>NW_007150471.1:0-778 GCF_000164805.1 Carlito syrichta | reverse complement strand
CAGTACCAAGTGGTTTGATGATTGTAGCTTTATAGTAAAGTTGAAGTCTGGTAATGTGATACCACCTGGTTTGCTTGTTTTTCTTTTTTTCTTCTGAGGGATTGTTGTGGCTATTTTTGGTCGTTTCTGTTTCTATATGAATATCTGTGTTGTTTTTTCTAGGTCTGAGAAGAATGTTGCTGGTAATTTGATGGGTATTGCATTAAATCTGTAGATTGCCTTAGGTAAAATGAACATCTTCACAATGCTGATTCTTCCAACCCATGAGCATGGGATATTTTTCCACTTGTTTGTGTCATCTTTGATTTATTTGAGCAGTGTTTTGTAGTTTTGTTTTGAGTTGGAGTCTCACTCTGTCACCCAGACTGGAGTGCAGTGACCACTCCCGGCCACCGCACCTCGACCTGCGGGGTTCCGGCGATCCTTCCACCTTGGTCTTCCAAGTAGCCAGAATTGCAGGCATGCACTAACACACCCGGCTGATTTTTTGATTTATTGTAGAGATGAAGTCTCACTGCCCAGGCAGGTCTCGAGCTCAGGCAATTCGCTCACCTCAGCCTCCCAAAGGCACGGGATTACATGCTGAGCCAGCGAGCATGGCTGTAGTTTTCATTGTAAAGGTCTTTCATGTCTCTGGTTAGAAGATGCCAAGGTATTTTATATTTTGTGGCTATTGTGAATGGAATTGTGGTTTTTATTTGGGTTTCTGTTTGTTTATTATTGGCGTAAAGAAATGCAATTGTCTTCTGCACATTTATTTTATATGCTGAAACTTGCC
>NW_007150470.1:0-829 GCF_000164805.1 Carlito syrichta | reverse complement strand
AGTCTGGTATGTGATACCACCTGGTTTGCTTGTTTTTCTTTTTTTTTTCTTCTGAGGATTGTTGTGGCTATTTTTGGTCGTTTCTGTTTCTATATGAATATCTGTGTTGTTTTTTCTAGGTCTGAGAAGAATGTTGCTGGTAATTTGATGGGTATTGCATTAAATCTGTAGATTGCCTTAGGTAAAATGGACATCTTCACAATGCTGATTCTTCCAACCCATGAGCATGGGATATTTTTCCACTTGTTTGTGTAATCTTTGATTTATTTGAGCAGTGTTTTGTAGTTTTGTTTTGAGTTGGAGTCTCACTCTGTCACCCAGACTGGAGTGCAGTGACCACTCCCGGCCACCGCACATCGACCTGCGGGGCTCCAGCGATCCTTCCACCTCGGTCTTCCAAGTAGCCAGAATTGCAGGCATGCACTAACACACCCGGCTGATTTTTTGATTTATTGTAGAGATGAAGTCTCACTGCCCAGGCAGGTCTCGAGCTCAGGCAATCCGCTCACCTCAGCCTCCCAAAGGCACGGGATTACATGCTGAGCCAGCGAGCACGGCTGTAGTTTTCATTGTAAAGGTCTTTCATGTCTCTGGTTAGAAGATGCCAAGGTATTTCATATTTTGTGGCTATTGTGAATGGAATTGTGGTTTTTATTTGGGTTTCTGTTTGTTTATTATTGGCGTAAAGAAATGCAATTGTCTTCTGCACATTTATTTTATATGCTGAAACTTTGCCAAAGGCCTTTATCAGTGTAAGGAGAATTTTGACAGATTCTCTTGGATTTTCAAGGTACACAATCATGTCATCTGCAAAGAGACATAACTGACT
>NW_007150469.1:0-882 GCF_000164805.1 Carlito syrichta | reverse complement strand
AAATCTGTAGATTGCCTTTAGGTAAAATGGACATCTTCACAATGCTGATTCTTCCAACCCATGAGCATGGGATATTTTTCCACTTGTTTGTGTAATCTTGATTTATTTGAGCAGTGTTTTGTAGTTTTGTTTTGAGTTGGAGTCTCACTCTGTCACCCAGACTGGAGTGCAGTGACCACTCCCGGCCACCGCACATCGACCTGCGGGGCTCCAGCGATCCTTCCACCTCGGTCTTCCAAGTAGCCAGAATTGCAGGCATGCACTAACACACCCGGCTGATTTTTTGATTTATTGTAGAGATGAAGTCTCACTGCCCAGGCAGGTCTCGAGCTCAGGCAATCCGCTCACCCTCAGCCTCCCAAAGGCACGGGATTACATGCTGAGCCAGCGAGCACGGCTGTAGTTTTCATTGTAAAGGTCTTTCATGTCTCTGGTTAGAAGATGCCAAGGTATTTCATATTTTGTGGCTATTGTGAATGGAATTGTGGTTTTTATTTGGGTTTCTGTTTGTTTATTATTGGCATAAAGAAATGCAATTGTCTTCTGCACATTTATTTTATATGCTGAAACTTTGCCAAAGGCCTTTATCAGTGTAAGGAGAATTTTGACAGATTCTCTTGGATTTTCAAGGTACACAATCATGTCATCTGCAAAGAGACATAACTTGACTTCCTCTTTTCCTATTTGGGTATCCCTGATTGCCTTCTCTTCTCTGATTGCTATAACCAGAATTTCCAATACTATATTGAACAGGAGGGGTGAGAGTAGGCATCCTTGTCTTGTTCCAGTTTTCAGGGGAAATGGTTCCAATTTTTGTCTGTTTAGGAGTATGCTGGCTGTGGGTTTTTCATAGATGGCTTTTACCATTTGGAGTTATGTTCC
>NW_007150468.1:0-813 GCF_000164805.1 Carlito syrichta | reverse complement strand
CCTTGTCTTGTTCCAGTTTTCAGGGGAAATGGTTCCAATTTTTGTCTGTTTAGGAGTATGCTGGCTGTGGGTTTCTCATAGATGGCTTTTACTATTTGGAGTTATGTTCCCCATATGCCTAGATGTTTTTATCAAGAAGTGGTGCTGGATTTTTATCAAAAGCTTTTTCTGCATCTAATGATATAATCATGTGGTTTTTGTTTTGACATCTGTTGATGTATTTAATTACATTTATAGTTTTACAAATGTTGAACCAGCCTAGCATCACAGGGATGAAGCCTATTTGGTCATGATGGATGATTTTTGAGATGTGTTGTTGAATCTGGTTTGCTAGGATCTTGTTGAGAATTTTAGCCTCTATTTTCATCAAAGATATTTTCCTGTAGTTCTCTTTCTTTGTTGGGTCTTTACCTGGCTTGTGTATCAATGTGATTTTAGCTTCATAAAATGATTTGGGGAGAGTTTCATCTTTTTCAATCACCTGGAATACCTTCAGTAGGATTGGTATCAGCTCCTCCTTAAATGTCTTGTAGAATTCTGCTGGAAAGCCATCTGGACCAGGCCTTTTTTTGTAGGTAGTTTTCTTATTATGTAGGCAATTTCCTTGATTGTTTTTGGTCTATTTAGGGTCTTAATTTCTTCTTGTTTCAACCTAGGCAGATTGTGTGATGTCAGAAAGGTCTTCATTTCCTTAAGGTTTTCAAATTTGTTTCCATACAAGTGAATGTAGTAGTCTCTAATCATCTTTTTTATTTCTTCAGGTCAGACATGACTTCATTTTTTGTGTTTCTAATTGTGCCTATTTGGTTTTTT
>NW_007150467.1:0-807 GCF_000164805.1 Carlito syrichta | reverse complement strand
CTGTGGGTTTCTCATAGGTGGCTTTTACTATTTGGAGTTATGTTCCCCATATGCCTAGATGTTTTTATCGAGAAGTGGTGCTGGATTTTTATCAAAAGCTTTTTCTGCATCTAATGATATAATCATGTGGTTTTTGTTTTGACATCTGTTGATGTATTTAATTACATTTATAGTTTTACAAATGTTGAACCAGCCTAGCATCACAGGGATGAAGCCTATTTGGTCATGATGGATGATTTTTGAGATGTGTTGTTGAATCTGGTTTGCTAGGATCTTGTTGAGAATTTTAGCATCTCTTTTCATCAAAGATATTTGCCTGTATTTCACTTTCTTTGTTGGGTCTTTACCTGGCTTGTGTATCAATGTGATTTTAGCTTCATAAAATGATTTGGGGAGAGTTTCATCTTTTTCAATCACCTGGAATACCTTCAGTAGGATTGGTATCGGCTCCTCCTTAAATGTCTTGTAGAATTCTGCTGGAAAGCCATCTGGATCAGGCCTTTTTTTGTAGGTAGTTTTCTTATTATGTAGGCAATTTCCTTGATTGTTTTTGGTCTATTTAGGGTCTTAATTTCTTCTTGTTTCAACCTAGGCAGATTGTGTGATGTCAGAAAGGTCTTCATTTCCTTAATGTTTCAAATTTGTTTCCATACAAGTGAATGTAGTAGTCTCTAATCATCTTTTTTATTTCTTCAGGGTCAGACATGACTTCATTTTTTGTGTTTCTGATTGTGCCTATTTGGTTTTTTTCTCTCTTTTTTTCTTGATCAGTCTAGCTAGGTGACCATCAATCTTTGTTAATCCTTT
>NW_007150466.1:0-749 GCF_000164805.1 Carlito syrichta | reverse complement strand
GGTATCGGCTCCTCCTTTAAATGTCTTGTAGAATTCTGCTGGAAAGCCATCTGGATCAGGCCTTTTTTTGTAGGTAGTTTTCTTATTATGTAGGCAATTTCCTTGATTGTTTTTGGTCTATTTAGGGTCTTAATTTCTTCTTGTTTCAACCTAGGCAGATTGTGTGATGTCAGAAAGGTCTTCATTTCCTTAAGGTTTCAAATTTGTTTCCATACAAGTGAGTGTAGTAGTCTCTAATCATCTTTTTTATTTCTTCAGGGTCAGACATGACTTCATTTTTTGTGTTTCTGATTGTGCCTATTTGGTTTTTTTCTCTCTTTTTCTTGATCAGTCTAGCTAGGTGACCATCAATCTTGTTAATCCTTTCAAAGAACCAACTTTTTGTTTCATTGATTTTTTTGTATTATCTTTTTGTCTTTTATGTCCTAGATTTGGGCTTTTATTTTGGAGATCTGGATTCTTCTGCTGAAATTCAGGATTTTGTGGTCTTGCTTTTCCAGCTACCTTAGGTGGCTTGTTAAGCTGTTAATTTGTGATCCTTCTATTGTCTTCATGTGCATTTGTAGGGATATAAATTCCACTCTTACTACAGTTTTTATGGCATCCCAGAGATTTTGGTAAGATGTTTCTTCATTTTCACTTGTTTCCAGGTATCTTTTGTTCTCTGTTTTGATTTTATCATTGAACCAGGAGTTGTTTAGCATCATACTGTTTAGTGTCCATGCCTTTGTGGGTTTTGGGGGACCTTG
>NW_007150465.1:0-860 GCF_000164805.1 Carlito syrichta | reverse complement strand
CCTTGTTGGTGTTAATGTTTATTTTTATTCCACTGTGGTCTGAGAAGTTGCATGGCAAATATCAGTCCTTTTAAATTTGCTTATGCTTGATTTATGGCCAAGAATGTGATCGATCTTAGAATACATTTCATGCTCTGATGTAGAATGTGTATTCTGTGGTCTTTGGATGGAGTGTTCTGTAGGTATCCATTAAGTTCACGTATTCAAGAGTCACATTGAGGTTCCGGATCTCATTGCTGATTTTTTGTCCTGATGATCTGTCTAGGGTTGTGAGTGGGATATTAAAGGCCCCAGTTATGATGGTGTTAGAGTCAATATCTTTCTTTAGTTTTCCTAGAAGTTGCTTTATGAATGTTGGTGGTGCACCTATGTCGGGTACATATATGTTTAGGATAGATACTTCATGTTGATGGAGTGAACCTTTTATCATTATGTAGTGGCTCTCTGTATCTTTTTAAATTTTTAAATGGTATTTTTTCTGAAATTAGGGTCATGACTCCTCCTTTCTTTTGTGTTCCATTCGCCTGAGAACTTGTTTCCCATCCTCTTACTTTGAGTCTGTGCATGTCCTTTCTAGTGAGATGTGTCTCTTGAAGGCAGTATATTGTTGCCTGGTGACATTTTACCCATTTTGCCATTCTATGTCTTTTCAGTGGTGTGTTTAGTCCATTTACATTCAGGCTAATTTTGAAGTGTGAGAGTCCATCTCTATCATAGAGTTCTTATAGAGTTGTTGTTCTTCCACTTGTTTTTTTGTCCTTCTTTTGGTTCTGGGGTTGGTTTAAGTGTATTTTATTCTTTTTCCTGTACTCTTGTGAAAAAACGTTGTTCTTTTTTCCTTTCTTCTGTGGTTAGTACTT
>NW_007150464.1:2699-4278 GCF_000164805.1 Carlito syrichta | reverse complement strand
CATGTCTCTGGTTAGAAGATGCCAAGGTATTTCATATTTTGTGGCTATTGTGAATGGAATTGTGGTTTTTATTTGGGTTTCTGTTTGTTTATTATTGGCCGTAAAGAAATGCAATTGTCTTCTGCACATTTATTTTATATGCTGAAACTTTGCCAAAGGCCTTTATCAGTGTAAGGAGAATTTTGACAGATTCTCTTGGATTTTCAAGGTACACAATCATGTCATCTGCAAAGAGACATAACTTGACTTCCTCTTTTCCTATTTGGGTATCCCTGATTGCCTTCTCTTCTCTGATTGCTATAACCAGAATTTCCAATACTATATTGAACAGGAGGAGTGAGAGTGGACATCCTTGTCTTGTTCCAGTTTTCAGGGGAAATGGTTCCAATTTTTGTCTGTTTAGGAGTATGCTGGCTGTGGGTTTCTCATAGGTGGCTTTTACTATTTGGAGTTATGTTCCCCATATGCCTAGATGTTTTTATCGAGAAGTGGTGCTGGATTTTTATCAAAAGCTTTTTCTGCATCTAATGATATAATCATGTGGTTTTTGTTTTGACATCTGTTGATGTATTTAATTACATTTATAGTTTTACAAATGTTGAACCAGCCTAGCATCACAGGGATGAAGCCTATTTGGTCATGATGGATGATTTTTGAGATGTGTTGTTGAATCTGGTTTGCTAGGATCTTGTTGAGAATTTTAGCATCTCTTTTCATCAAAGATATTTGCCTGTATTTCACTTTCTTTGTTGGGTCTTTACCTGGCTTGTGTATCAATGTGATTTTAGCTTCATAAAATGATTTGGGGAGAGTTTCATCTTTTTCAATCACCTGGAATACCTTCAGTAGGATTGGTATCGGCTCCTCCTTAAATGTCTTGTAGAATTCTGCTGGAAAGCCATCTGGATCAGGCCTTTTTTTGTAGGTAGTTTTCTTATTATGTAGGCAATTTCCTTGATTGTTTTTGGTCTATTTAGGGTCTTAATTTCTTCTTGTTTCAACCTAGGCAGATTGTGTGATGTCAGAAAGGTCTTCATTTCCTTAAGGTTTCAAATTTGTTTCCATACAAGTGAATGTAGTAGTCTCTAATCATCTTTTTTATTTCTTCAGGGTCAGACATGACTTCATTTTTTGTGTTTCTGATTGTGCCTATTTGGTTTTTTTCTCTCTTTTTCTTGATCAGTCTAGCTAGGTGACCATCAATCTTGTTAATCCTTTCAAAGAACCAACTTTTTGTTTCATTGATTTTTTTGTATTATCTTTTTGTCTTTTATGTCCTAGATTTGGGCTTTTATTTTGGAGATCTGGATTCTTCTGCTGAAATTCAGGATTTTGTGGTCTTGCTTTTCCAGCTACCTTAGGTGGCTTGTTAAGCTGTTAATTTGTGATCCTTCTATTTTCTTCATGTGCATTTGTAGGGATATAAATTCCACTCTTACTACAGTTTTTATGGCATCCCAGAGATTTTGGTAAGATGTTTCTTCATTTTCACTTGTTTCCAGGTATCTTTTGTTCTCTGTTTTGATTTTATCATTGAACCAGGAGTTGTTTAGCATCATACTGTTTAGTGTCCATGCCT
>NW_007150464.1:0-1464 GCF_000164805.1 Carlito syrichta | reverse complement strand
TGGTCTTCCATGGGAGGTGATCTGGCCTTTTTCTCTTGCTGCCTTTAGGATTTTTCTTTTATGCCTACTTTGTTTAGGTGAATTATTATGTGTCTAAGAGTTGGTCTTCTCATTTGTTGTCTTGTAGGTGTTCTCTGAATCTCTTGTGTTTGAATTTTTGTATCACTTATTAGATAAGGGAAGTTTTCTTGAATGATCTCATGGAAGGTTTGTTCCAGTGTGGTCTCTATCTCTCCTTCTGCTTCAGGAAGGCCAATTATTCTTAGGTTCAGTCTCTTGAAGTAATCACTCATCTCTTGAAGGTTTTGTTCTGTCTTTTTGAGCTTATTTTCTGTGTTTTTAAGAGTTTGGGTTAGTTCTATATTTTGGTCCTCAACCTCTGAGATTCTTTCTTCTGCTTGGGTATTTCTGCTTTCCATGCTTATTAGTTTGTCATTTATTTCATTCACAATATTCTTTATTACTGTTATCTCTGATATCAGCTCCTTCCTAGTTTCTTCTTGTCTCTCCTCAATTCTTTTTAATCTCTCCATTAATGTCTTGATATCTAGGTTTGTAGTTTGAGACCTTTCATTCTGGGGGCTCTTCATTGTTTGCATTCCAAAGTCAGCTTTCTCAGTGTCTGCCCTCCCAGGGGTCTGGAAGAGACCCATACTCCTCTTTTGGTTTTTCTTCATTTGTGTAGATTTTTCTCTCTCTCCCCCCTTCCCTCCCCTTCTGTGGACTGCAGGCTGTACTTTTTGCAGTTTTGTGGTTTAATTGAGGGGGAAGCTGTGGTTCAGAATGTATATGCAAATTCCAGCATACACTATCAGGTGTATGAGTACACTGGAACCTATTTACCTCTGGCTTACGATCTGTCCATGCAGCAGTATGTGGGCTTGGTCCCTAGAATAAAAGGGGGTATGAAAGAGGAAAATAATGGAGGAAGTGGGGGTCAATAGGAAGTTAGAAAGAGAGAAGAGTGAGAGGGAAAACAGACATACATACAAACTGACAGGTGAAAAAGAGACACAAGGCTGGAGAGAAGTGAAAAAACATGCAAGGAAAATTCCCTAAAGAATGCTGGTAGCTACAGAGACAGAACAATAAAATCATAGAACAGATAGTGTAAGTCACAAAGCAAACAAAAGTGGGCAAAACAAACAGTCAAAATGATATAATCAAACATCAAAATAAGAGATCAGACTAGCTCTGGAATCTTTCCTGAGTGTCTAAAGTCTCTTCAGCTCTGATCTCCAGCCTCTCCCCTTTGTTTTCATTGTAGGCAGCTATATTTACTCACAGTTTGGGTTTGGTTTTTTAGCCTGCTGCCTGGGAGGTCTGCGTGGCTTAGTTGCCTTTGTCTGATTCAATGTAGGGAAGGGGCTTTGTCTCCTGTTTAGCAACGTTACCTTAGGACCTGAGGTGGAGGATGCTGATGGTTGGGCAGGGCAATGCAAATCTCTGTCTGGAGAATGGCCG
>NW_007150463.1:0-775 GCF_000164805.1 Carlito syrichta | reverse complement strand
GAAGAGACCCATACTCCTCTTTGGTTTTCTCATTTGTGTAGATTTTTCTCTCTCCCCCCTTCCCTCCCCTTCTGTGGACTGCAGGCTGTACTTTTTGCAGTTTTGTGGTTGGGGAAGCTGTGGTTCAGAATGTATATGCAAATTCCAGTATACACTATCAGGTGTATGAGTACACTGGAACCTATTTACCTCTGGCTTACGATCTGTCCATGCAGCAGTATGTGGGCTTGGTCCCTAGAATAAAAGGGGGTATGAAAGAGGAAAATAATGGAGGAAGTGGGGGTCAATAGGAAGTTAGAAAGAGAGAAGAGTGAGAGGGAAAACAGACATACATACAAACTGACAGGTGAAAAAGAGACACAAGGCTGGAGAGAAGTGAAAAAACATGCAAGGAAAATTCCCTAAAGAATACTGGTAGCTACAGAGACAGAACAATAAAATCATAGAACAGATAGTGTAAGTCACAAAGCAAACAAAAGTGGGCAAAACAAACAGTCAAAATGATATAATCAAACATCAAAATAAGAGATCAGACTAGCTCTGGAATCTTTCCTGAGTGTCTAAAGTCTCTTCAGCTCTGATCTCCAGCCTCACCCCTTTGATTTCATTGTAGGCAGCTATATTTACTCACAGTTTGGGTTTGGTTTTTTAGCCTGCTGCCTGGGAGGTCTGCGAGGCTTAGTTGCCTTTGTCTGATTCAATGTAGGGAAGGGGCTTTGTCTCCTGTTTAGCAACGTTACCTTAGGACCTGAGGTGGAGGCTGCTGATGGTTGGG
>NW_007150462.1:0-794 GCF_000164805.1 Carlito syrichta | reverse complement strand
GCGGGTGCCCAGAGCCTTCCTGGGTAACCAGTGGCTTGGTGCTGGGTACTAGGCAAGACGATGTAGCCAAGGAGGGAGCTGAGATCCAAGACTCCCATGTGGGCGGGAGTCACATATTGTGGAACAGCAGCAGCTGGGGGCCACAGTATCTGACACTGCATGGGACCAAAGGTCCCTGGGCCTTGGACCAGTGCAGCTGGCGGTGGACAGGGGGTGGGGGAAGAAAAGTAAGAGTCTTTTTGGGAACTCATGTTCGGAGAATCTCACAAGTCCACCTATGCCATTGCTATATTACCAGAACTCCCGAATTTTCTTCTTTTAAGGTTGAAGAGCATTTCTTGTGTGTATGCACACATTTCTTCACCCATTCCTCCAAGATGGGCATTTGTGAACACATGGCTTCCTCCTCATGTTAGTAATGCTACAGTAAACATGCCTGTATGAACGTCTCCTGAAAATTCTGCTTTCAATTTTTGTATATAACCAAAGACTCATATGTTAGTTTCTTTGTATGTTTTTTGAAACTTCATAGTGTTCACACAATTGTGGCACCATTTACTTACCATTAAAGCTGCATAAGTTTTCCCCTTCTTCCACATCCTGACCAAATCTTGTCATTTTCTGGTTTTTTGATAGCGGCCATCCTAATGGGTATGAGATCATTTGCTTTTCATTTCTCTAATAATCAGTGACGTTGAACATATTTTCATATGCTTGTTGACCAGTTTAAAATATTTTAATAAAATTTTTTTAAGACTTTGGCTATTTTTTAAAATTGGTATTTATAGATCAAG
>NW_007150461.1:0-851 GCF_000164805.1 Carlito syrichta | reverse complement strand
CAGAGGTTGCACTAGTTTACACACCCACCAACAGGGTAGAAGTGTTCCCTTTTCACCACACCCTCTCTAGCAGCTGTTATTTTTTGAGTTGTTGATAATTGCCATTCTGACTGGAGTTAGGTGGTATCTCAGTGTGGTTTTGATTTGCATCTCCCTGATGATTAGTGAGGCTGAGTATTTCTTCATGTGTTTGTTGGCTGCTCGGATGTCTTCTCTTGTGAATTGTCTGTCCATATCTTTTGCCCATTTTATAATGGGGTTGTTTGTTTTTTTCTTTTCAGCACGTTTTAGTTCTTTGTAGATCCAGGATGTTAAGCCTTTGTCAGACCTGGTATTGGCTAATCCTTTTTCCTAGTCTGTAGACTGTCTCTCTGCTCTCTTGATGGTTTCTTTGGCTTTGCAGAAGCTTGTCAGTTTAATAAGGTCCCACATGTCTATCTTCTCTCTTATGATGTGTGGGTTTCAGGTTTTGTTCAGGAATTGGATGCCAGTTCCGATTTCCATGAGGGTATTTCCTTCATTTTCTAAGGTGCTTATGGTTTGAGGTTTTACATTTACATCTCTAATCCATTTGGAGTTAACCTTTGTGAATGGAGTTAGATAGGGGTCCTGCTTCAATCTTCTGCATGTCGTCAGCCAGTTTTCCCAGCACCATTTACTGAAAAGATTCTCCACTCCCCAGTGATAGGTTGTGGGGGCTTTATCAAAGATAAGTTGATTGAGAAATTGAGGTTTTGCTTCTGGAATCTCAATTCTATTCCATTGATCTATATGCCTGTTCCTGTACCAATACCAAGCTGTTTTTTTGATTTTAGCTTTATAGTAAAGTTTGAAGTCTGGTAATGTGATAC
>NW_007150460.1:0-851 GCF_000164805.1 Carlito syrichta | reverse complement strand
TTAAGGTTTTCACGTTTGTTTCCATACAAGTGTATGTAATAGTCTCTAATGATCTTTTGTATTTCTTCAGGGTCAGATGTGACTTCATCTTTTGTGTTTCTGACTGTGCTTATTTGGTTTTTCTCTCGTTTTTCTTGGTCCTTCTAGCTAGGGGACCATCGATCTTGTTTATCTTTTCAAAGAACCAGCTTTTTGTTTCATTGATTTTTTGTATTATATTTTTGTCTTCTATGTCCTGGATTTGGGCTTTTATTTTGGTGATCTGGATTCTTCTGCTGAAATTCAGGTTTCTGTGGTCTTGCTTTTCCAACTTCTTTAGGCGGCTTGTTAGGTTGTGTATTTCTTTTCCTTCCATTTTTTTCATGTGTGTTTGTAGGGATATAAATTCCCCTCTTACTACAGCTTTCAGAGCATCCCAGAGATTTTGGTAAGATGTTTCTGCATTTTCATTTGTTTCCAGGAATCTTTTGATCTCTGTTTTGATTTCATCATTGACCCAGGAGTTGTTTAGCATCATGCTGTTTAGTGTCCATGTCTTTGTGGATTTGGGGGGGACTTTTTTGGTGTCAATGTTTAGTTTTATTCCACTGTGGTCCGAGAAGGTGTATGGTAGAATTTCAGTCCTTTTAAATTTGCTTGTGCTTGATTTATGGCCGAGTATGTGGTTGATCTTAAAATATGTTTCATGTGGTGATGAGTAGAATGTGTATTTTGTGGTCTTTGGATGGAGTGTTCTGTAGGTATCCATTAAGTCCATTTGGTCCAAAGTCACATTGAGGTTCCTGATCTCCTTGCTGATTTTTTGTCCTGATGATCTGTCTAGGGTTGTGAGTGGGGTATTAAAGTCCCCA
>NW_007150459.1:0-861 GCF_000164805.1 Carlito syrichta | reverse complement strand
ATCACAAAGGGACAGACAAATGCAGGTACTGATGCCAGGTGATGGATAGCAGGAAGATGAGTGGGTTAGTCATATGATTGCTGCCAAGGTGGGTCACAAAGAGCTGATTAGGTGAACTCTCTGGGGTGCGGGTGGTTTCCTGCAAGAGACTTATTAGACATTTGCAATTCACAAACTCCTGACTTTGGCCTTGAGAAGGAATCAAAAATTTACCAGAGATTATTATACTAAACCACGAATGGTTGGGATGTCCTGGTCTTACATCTGAAGGAGATTTACCAAGGGGGATGAGATATGCTGCTGTTTGTCCTGCAGTAGAATGTCTGGATGTTTTCTTTCTTTCTTTCTTTCTTTCTTTCTTTCTTTCTTTCTTTCTTTCATTTTTTGAGTTGGAGTCTCACTCTGTGGCCCAGACTGGAGTGCAGTGGACACTCCTGGCCACCGCAGCCTCGACCTGCTGGGCTCCGGCAATCCTTCCACCTCAGCCTTCCAAGTAGCTGGAACTACAGACGTGTGCTACCATGCCCGGCTTATTTTTTGATTCATTGTAGAGATGAGGTCTTGCCAAGTTGCCCAGGTGGGTCTCGAACCCGTGGGCTCAGGCAATCCACTCACCTCAGCCTCCCAAAGGTGTGGGATTACAAGCTGAGTCACTGAGCCCGACTTTATTTTATTATTTTTTTTGAGATGGAGTCTCACTCTGTCGCCCAGACTGGAGTGCAGTGGCCGCTCCAGGCCACCGCAGCCTCGACCTGCTGGGCTCCAGCGATCCTTCCACCTCAGCCTTCCAAGTAGCCAGAATTACAGGCATGCGCTACCATGCCAGCTGATTTTTTGATTTATTGTAGAGATGAGGCTCAC
>NW_007150458.1:0-969 GCF_000164805.1 Carlito syrichta | reverse complement strand
TAATAAGTCAAGTAGAATCATAAGACACTAATAATGAAAGTTACATTAGACGACCCTCATAAGGCAAGTAGTAACAGATGGCACTAATAAGGCAATTAGTATCAGATGACACTAATAAGTTTGGAAGTATCAGAAGACACTAATAAGTCAAGTAGTATGATAAGACACTAATAAAGCAAGCAGTATCACAGGATACTAAATACGAAAATAGTATCATAAGAAACTAATAAGACAAGATGTATCAGACGACACTAATAAAGCAAGTAGTATCATAATACACTAATAAGGCAAGTAGTATCAGATGACACTAATAAGGCAAGTAGTATCATAAGACACTAATAAGGCAATTAGTATCATAATACACTAATAAGGAAAGTAGTATCAGACGACAGTAATAAGATAATTAGTATCAGACCACAGTTATAAGGAAAGTAAGAGACGACACTAGGAAGGCAAGTAGTAGCAGACGACACTAATAAGGCAAATAGTATCATAAGTCACTAATATGCAAGTAGTAACAGACGACACAAATAAGGAAATTAGTATCAGACGACACTAATAAGGCAAGTACTATCAGAGGACACTAATAAGGCAAGTAGTATCAGACGACAATAATAAGGCAATTAGTATCAGATGACAGTAATAAGGAAAGTAGGAACAGACGACACTAGGAAGACAAGTAATATCAGACGAGAATTATAAGGCAAGTAGTATCAGACGACATTGATAAGGCAAGTAGATTCAGAGGACACAAATAAGGCAAGTCGTATGAGACGACCATAATAAGGCAAGAAGTGTCATACGACACCAATAAGGCAAATAGTATCAGATGTCACTTATAAGGCAAGTAGTATCAGATGACACTAATAAGGCAAGTAGTATCATAAGACACTAATAAGGCAAGTAGTATCAGACGACACGAATTAAGGAAGTAGTATCAAAAACACTAAAAAGGAAAGCAGGATCAGA
>NW_007150457.1:0-672 GCF_000164805.1 Carlito syrichta | reverse complement strand
TATTATCCGACATCACTAATAAGGCAAGTAGTAACAGACGACATTAATAATTCAAGTAGGATCAGACGACAGTAATAAGGCAAGTAGTATCAGACGACACTAATAAGAAAAGCAGTATCAGATGACACTAAAAAGACATATAGTATCATAAGACACTAATAAGGCAAGTATTATCATAAGTCACTAATAAGGCAACTAGTGTCCTAAGAAACAAATTAGACAAATAGTATCATAAGCCATTAATAAGGCAAATCCTATCATAAGACACTAATAAGGCAAGTAGTATCATAAGACACTAATAATGCAAGTAATATCATAAGACACTATTAAGGCAATTAGTATTATATGAAATTAATAAGGCAAGTAGTATCATAAGACACTAAGAGGCATGAAATAACAAAAGACACTAATGAGGCTAGTAATATCATAAGATACTAATAATGGTAATAGTATCATAAGACTCTAATAAGGTATTTAGTATCATTAGACACTAATAAGTCAATTAGTGTCATAAGACACTAATAAGGCAAGTAGTATCATTAGACACTAATATGTCAATTAGTATCATAAGATACTAATAAGGCAAGTAGTATCATAAGCCCATAATAAGGGAAGTATTATCATATGACACAAATAAGGCAAGTAGTATCAGATGACACTGGTAAGGAAAGG
>NW_007150456.1:0-792 GCF_000164805.1 Carlito syrichta | reverse complement strand
TATTTTGTGTGTTGGAGTCTCACTCCGTCGCCGAAATTGGAGTGCATTGGCCGCTCCCAGGTACCGCAACCTCGACATGCTCATCTCCGTTTTTTTGATTTATTGTAGAGATGAAGTCTTGCTGCTCAGGTGGGTCTCGAACCCACGGCCTTAGTCAATCCATTCATCTGAGCCTCCCAAATGCGTGGCATTACAGGCTGAGCCACCGAGCCCGGCTCATATGAATTCTTTATTGTAATTTCCAGGTATGAGAAGAATGTTGTCAACTTAATGGTTATTGCATTGAATCTGTAGATTGACTAAAAGGCTAATTTTCACATTAAAAGATGTAAGTACATCCACGGAAACAATGTCAAATTGTCATTTATGACATTAGCCTCAGAACTTTGACATCATAATGGGAGGTGCCTTGACTACTGAGCAGTCCTTAGGCTTCAAGGGCTTGTGTACACTGCTCTGCTAAATGCGGTAGACATGGTGGATTTCATTTCTAAGAAGTGAAGAAATCCATGTGTTCACACCTATCCAAAAACTTCTCCAGGGATACGTGACCATTAGAGAATTGACAAAATGAGGAAGACTTTTTTTTTTGTAAAGCCGTATTAATTGAGGGGACACAGAAACTCCCATACTGGGAGGGGACAAGAGAGGGTTGCCCACGAGGTATTCTTTTATTATTATGGTCACCGAACCTGTTGGAGCTTGGTTATAGCACAACCATGTACTATTATGGCACTTTCTTTAGATTAGAAAATTTGGATGTTTTTAATATTATGTAACAGCATTTGAGCC
>NW_007150455.1:0-3227 GCF_000164805.1 Carlito syrichta | reverse complement strand
GTGTATGGTGATAGATAGTTGTCCTATTTCAATCTATACATGTTGTCAGCCTATTCCCAGTACCATTTACTGAATATGTTCTCCATTACCCAGTGAGTCTTGGAGGTTTTTTCAAAGATGAGTTGGTTGAGGATTTGCGATTTCATTCTCTGTCCTGATCCATTGACCTATGGACCTATTCTTGTACCAATACCAGGCTGTGTTGATTACTGTAAACATATAATAAAATTTGAAGTGTGGAACTGCGATAGCTCCTGCTTTGTTTCTTTTGATAAGATTATTTTGGCTATTCATCATTGTTTATGATTTCATATGAATTCTTTATTGTAATTTCCAGGTCTGAGAAGAAGGATGTTAACTTAATGATTATTTCATTGAATCTGTAGATTGACTAAAAGACTAATTTTTACATTGAAAGAGGTAAGTAAAGTCATGGAAACAAGCATGTCAAATTGTTATTTATTACATCAGCCGCAGAACTTTGACATCATAATGTGTGGAACCTTGACTATTGATCAATCGTTAGGCTTCAAGAACTTGTGTACAGTGCTCTGCCAAATGCAGTAGACTTGGTGGATTTCATTCCCAAGCAGTGAAGGGAACCATGTGTGCACACGTATCCAAAAATTTCTCCAGGTAAAAGTGTCCATGTAGAATCCTCTAAACGAGGTAGTGGTTTTTTGTTTGTTTGTTTGTTTGTTCTTTTATTGCAGTGTTTATTCAGTAGACCGAGAACTTCCGAAAGTGGGAGGGGACCTGAAGGGGTTGCCCAAGAAGTAGTCTTTTATTATTATGGTCACGGAGTCCTGGTGGAGCATGGTTATGAGCACAACCAAATAATATTTCAGTATTTTCTTTAGTTTAGAAATTTTTCGATGTTTTTATTCTTCTGTAACAGCTTTTGAGCAGATTTTCCTACAGAATTTGAACATTGTGTTTGCTAAGACCATAATCAATGTTCCAGAATTTTCAATTATCTATATTTTTATACTTCTGCAGAGGCCAAAGATTTACTACTTTGTAAATCTCCATATTATTATTGTTCATATATATTTGGCCCCAAATTCTCCTTTTTCTGTGTACCTCATAGTACATGCTTGCTGATTAAAAGTATCAGATTTATCGGATACTGGGTTGCAGAGTACAGCATTATGTCTTAGAGAGAATACTAGCGGTTCAATGGAAATCCTCTTTTAAAAGCATAAATTCGGTTAAAATATAAAGGGAATGTGATTTTATATTTCCTTCAAGTATTTAAGGGAATCTTTTCTCTAAGTATTGAACATCTGTAAAATTTAATCAAAATTAACAAGCAAAAAGCAGAGAGTGCACCAAGAAATTGTACACACATTTTCAGAATTGAAAAAGCTGCATTAAATTACAATACTGTTAATTTTCTAAAATTTTTAAGTCTTGTTATGCATTCTGCCTTCTGATTAGTACTCAGATACTCTGAATGTCAAGGTTCAGTTTTCTAAGAATGATATACATCTGGAATCTCAAAAAGTTTCAATGTAGTTAGTATAAAACATTCAAAATTTATGTGAGAAACATTGTAGTTGTCAATTTTGAAGGCAGAATTATACCATGTCTTCCAATGTATTAAAGGGAAAAGGAGTTATCATTGGAGTATTATACAAGTCTTAAAAAATCAATCCTTGCATAATAAAATTTTTTAGACCCAATCCTGAATTGTAATCATTTTAAAGTAAAATAAAATAAAAATAGAATAAACAAAGTCAGTTGTGTGTTTTACAACTTTCATTTATTTATTTATTTAAATACTTATTATAATTTTTTTAATGTGGGGTACAATTCAGAGTTAGATACACAAACGTTGATTTGGCAGGGTCCCTTGTTGATGAGTTATGCCTCTACCTTCCTTAGCAGTATCCCTCCACTTCCAATCTCAACCCTCTGCATAAAAAGTTTTTCACTACTGCTAATCACTTTCTTACAGTACTATAAGCGATCAAGTTCAGCTCATGAGTGAGAACATATGAAACTCTGTTCTTTGGTTCTGTGATAAATCACTGAATATTACCAACCTCATATCCATCAAATGTTCTGCAAAATCCTTCTATCTGTCCTTTTTTATGGCTGCATAATATTCCACAGTGTATATACCTCATTTATTTTATCCATTCCAGTTTGATGGACCACATGGTTGCTACCATGTTTTATTGCAATTGTGATGAGAGCTGCAAAAAACATACTGGTGCCGGTATCTTTTTGGTAAAAAGATTTGAGTTCCTTCATGTATATTCTCGACAGGGTAATTACTGAATCACATGGTATGTCAATATCCTGTCCCTTTACCAGCCACCACACTGTTTTACAAAGATGTTGCTGTACTTTTCAGTATACATGCAGTGTAGAATTATTTATTTCTTCCCAAATTCTGACCTGCATCTGCTATTGTTTGTTTTATTAATGGTGGCCAATCTTACAGGGGGTATGTGGTATTTCAACGTCGTTTCATTTGCATTTCTTTGATGATGAGTGAGGCTGAACAATTTTCCTATGTCTGCTGGCTGCCCATATCTCTTATGAAAAATGTTGAATTACGTATTTTGCAACCTTTTCAAAAGGAAATTTTGTCTGATTTTTTGTGTTTGAGTTTCTTGTAGATCCTAGATATTATGACTTTTTACAGATATATAGGTGGAGTATAGTTTTTCCCATTCTGTTGGCGGTATCCCTGCTCTTATGATGGTTTCTTTTGTTTTCCAGAATTTTATTAATTTGATGATTTCCCACTTGTCTAACTTACGTTTTAAGGCAAGGGTATTTAGGATTCTGAAGACGAATTAGTTTCTGGTTTCAGTTTCTGGTTTCAGTGTCTTCCAAGTTTTCTAAAATTATTATAATTTGTTGTTTTACGTTTCGGTCTTTGATCCATTTAGAATTAATGTATATGGTGATAGATAGGGGTCCTGTTTCAATCTTGTGCATGTTATCAGCCTTTTCCCAGCACCATTTACTGAATATATTCTCCATTACCCAGTCGGTCTTCGAGGTTTTTTCAAAGATGAGTTGGTTGAGAATTTGAGGATTTCATTTTCTGTCCTGATCCATTGGCCTATGGAACTACTCTTTTACCAATACCAGGCTGTGTTGATTACTGTAATCATATAGTAAAGTTTGAAGTCTGGAACTGCGATAGCTCCTGCTTTCTTACTTTTGATAAGATTATTTTGGCTATTCATGATTGTTTATGGTTTCGT
>NW_007150454.1:0-5312 GCF_000164805.1 Carlito syrichta | reverse complement strand
TTATGATATCAGCCTCAGAACTTTGACATCATAATGGCAGTGTCATTGACTACTGAGCAATTCTTAGGCTTCAAGAACTTGTGTACTGTTCTCTGCCAAATGTGGTAGACATGGTGGATTTCATTCCCAAGAAGTGAAGAAATCATGTGTTCACACCTATCCAAAAATTTTTCAAGGGATAAGTGGCTATTCAAGAATCCACTAAACGAAGTAGTCTTTTAATTTTTTTAATTTTTTATTTTTTGAGTTGGAGTCTCACTCTATCGCCCAGACTGGAGTGCAGTGACTGCTCCCGGCCACCGCATCCTCGACCTGCTGGGCTCCTGGTGATCCTTCTGCCTCAGCCATCCGAGTAGTCGGAATTACAGGCATGCGCTACCACGTCCGGCTGATTTTCTGATTTATTGTAAAGATGAAGTCTCGCTCCGCAGGCGTGTCTCGAACCCACAGGCTCAGGCAATCCACTCACCTCAGCCTCCCAAAAGCACGGGATTACAGGCTGAGCCATCGAGCCTGGCTTTTTTTTATTGCAGTCTTTAATGAGAGGACCAAGAAATTCCCAAGCTTGGAAAGGACCTGAGGGGGTTGGCCAAGAAGTAGTCTTTTATTATTATGGTCACAGAGTCCTGTTGGAGCTTGGATATAGCACAACCACATAATAATTCTGTACTTTCTTTAGTTTAGAAACTTTTCAATGTTTTTAGCATTTTATAACAGCCTTTGAGCAGTTTTTCCTACAGGATTTGAACATAGATTTTGCTACCATCATAATCAATTTTCCAGAATTTTCAATTATCTAAATTTTTATAGTAATGCAAAGCCCAAATACTTACTACATTGTAAATCTCCATGTTATTTTGGTTTATATATATTGGGCCCCAAATTATCTTTTTTCTGCGAGCCTCATTTTAAATGCTTGGTGATTAAAAGTATCTCATTAATCGAATAATTTTTTGCAGAGTACAGCGTTATGTCTCAGGAGAAAATACCAGGGGATTCATTGGATATACACTTTTGAAAATATAAATTGGGTTAAAATATAGAGGGAATGTGATTCTATATTTCCTTCAAATATGTAAGGGAAACTTTTCTCTAAGGATTGCACATCTGTAACGTTTAATGAAAATTAACACACAGAAAATACAAAGTGCACCAAGAAAATGTACAAAAATTTTAAGAATGGAAAAAGTTCCATTAAATTACGGTACTGTTTTATTTTCTAAAATTTTAAACATTTATTATGCATTCTGCCTTTGAATGAATCTTAGGTACCCTGAACCTCAAAGTTCAGTTTTCTAAGAATGATATAGATCTGGAATCTCAACAAGTTTCAATTTAGACAGAATAGCACATTCATAATTTTATGAGAAACACTGCAGCTGTCAATTTTGAAGGCAGAATTATACCATGTATTTCAACGTATTAAAAGGAAAAGGAGTTATCATTGGAGAATTATACAATTCTTAAAAACCCATCCTGGCATAATGAACATTTCTAGGCCCAACCCTGAATTGCAACAATTTTTAAATTAAAAAATAAAGAATAAAATAAATAAAGTCAGTGGCATGTTTTACAGCTTTCATTTATTTATTTATTTATTTTATTTAATTTTTAAATTAATGTAGAGTACAATTAGAGTTAGATACACATTGATTATGCAGGGTCCCTGTTTGCTGAGGTATGTCCCTCCCTTCCTTAGCAGTATCCCTCCACAGTCAATCTCACCCCTCCCCCTAAACAGTTTTCCACTACTGCCAATCACTTTCTTACCACACTATAAGTGATCCAGTTCAGCTCATGAGTGATAACATATGGAGCTCTGTTCTTTTGTGCTGTGATAAATCACTGAAAATGGCCTACCTCATATCTATCAAACGTTCTGCAAAATCCTTCTATTTCTTTTATTGCTGCATAATAATCCTGTGTATATACCACATATATTTTATCCATTCCAGCTTTGATGGGAAAAATGGTTGGTACCATGTTTTATTGAATTTGTGATTAGAGCTGCAAAAACATAGGGGCGCAGGTATCTTTTTGGTAAAATTATTTGAGTTCCTACAGGTATATTCTCTACTGTGGAAACTCTGTGTCACATGGTACGTCAATATCTTGTCCCTTTACAAGCCACCACAGTTTTCCAAAGATGTTGCTCTACTTTTCAGTCCACGTGCAGTGTAGATGAATTTTTTTCTTCCAAAATTCTGACCTGCATCTGTTATAGTTTGTTTTGTTAATGATGGCCAGTCTTACAGGGGGTATTTGGAATTTCAACGTGGTTTCATTTGCATTTCTTTGATGATTAGTGTGGCTGGGCAATTTTCATGTGTCTCCTGGCTGCCCGTATCTCTTCTTATGAAATGTGTCCACTCACGTATTTGCACACTTTGCAAAGGGAATGCTTGCCTTCTTTTTCTAAGTGTTTGAATTTCCTGTAGATCCTAGATGTAATGCTTCTTTACAGATACATAGTTGTAGAATCGTTTTTGCCATTCTGTTGTATGTATCCGTGGTCTTCTGTCTGTTTCCTTTGTTTTGCAGAAGTATATTATTTTTTTGAGATCCCACTTTTCTTACTTACTTCTTAATGCATGGGTATTTGGGGCCCTGATGAGGAATTAATTTCCGATTACAGTTTCCCTATTGGTGTCTCCTGCGTTTTCAAACATTATTATAATTTGTTTTACGTTTAGGTCTTTGATCCATTTAGAGTTAATGTGTATGGTGATAGATAGTTGTCCTATTTCAATCTTATACATGTTGTCAGCCTATTCCCAGTACCATTTACTGAATATGTTCTCCATTACCCAGTGAGTCTTGGAGGTTTTTTCAAAGATGAGTTGGTTGAGGATTTACGATTTCATTCTCTGTCCTGATCCATTGGCCTATGGACCTATTCTTGTACCAATACCAGGCTGTGTTGATTACTGTAAACATATAATAAAATTTGAAGTGTGGAACTGCGATAGCTCCTGCTTTGTTTCTTTTGATAAGATTTTTTTGGCTATTCATCATTGTTTATGATTTCATATGAATTCTTTATTGTAATTTCCAGGTCTGAGAAGAAGGATGTTAACTTAATAGTTATTTCATTGAATCTGTAGATTGACTAAAATACTAATTTTTACATTGAAAGAGGTAAGTAAAGTCTTGGAAACAAGCATGTCAAATTGTTATGTATGACATCAGCCTCAGAACTTTGACATCATTATGTGTGGAACCTTGACTATTGAGCAATCTTTAGGCTTCAAGAACTTGTGTACAGTGCTCTGCCAAATGCAGTAGACATGGTGGATTTCATTCCCAAGCAGTGAAGGGAACCATGTGTGCACACGTATCCAAAAATTTCTCCAGGTAAAAGTGTCCATGTAGAATCCTCTAAACGTGGTAGTGGTTTTTTGTTTGTTTGTTTGTTGTTCTTTTATTGCAGTGTTTATTCAGTAGACCGAGAACTTCCGAAAGTGGGAGGGGACCTGAGGGGGTTGCCCAAGATGTAGTCTTTTATTATTATGGTCACGGATTCCTGTTGGAGCATGGTTATAGCACAATCAAATAATATTTCAGTATTTTCTTTAGTTTAGAAATTTTTCGATGTTTTTATTCTTGTGTAACAGCTTTTGAGTAGATTTTCCTACAGAATTTGAACATTGTGTTTGCTAAGACCATAATCAATGTTCCAGAATTTTCAATTATCTGCATTTTTATACTTCTGCAGAGGCCAAAGATTTACTACTTTGTAAATCTCCATATTATTATTGTTTATATATATTTGGCCCCAAATTCTCCTTTTTCTGTGTGCCTCATAGTACATGCTTGCTGATTAAAAGTATCAGATTAATCGGATACTGGGTTGCAGAGTACAGCATTATGTCTTAGGTAGAGAGAATACTAGCGGTTCAGTGGAAATCCTTTTTTAAAAACATAAATTGGGTTAAAATATAAAGGGAATGTGATTTTATATTTGCTTCAAGTATTTAAGGGAATCTTTTCTCTAATTATTGCACATCTGTAAAATTTAATCAAAATTAACAAGCAGAAAGCAGAGAGTGCACCAAGAAATTGTACACACATTTTCAGAATTGAAAAAGCTGCATTAAATTACAATACTGTTAATTTTCTAAAATTTTTAAGTCTTATTATGCATTCTGCCTTCTGATTAGTACTGAGATACTCTGAATGTCAAGGTTCAGTTTTCTAAGAATGATATACATCTGGAATCTCAAAAAGTTTCAATTTAGTCAGTATAAAACATTCAAAATTTATGTGATAAACACTGTAGTTGTCAATTTTTAAGGCAGAATTATACCATGTCTTCCAACGTATTAAAGGGAAAAGGAGTTATCATTGGAGTATTATACAATTCTTAAAAAATCAATCCTTGCATAATAAAATATTTTAGGTCCAATCCTGAATTGTAATCATTTTTAAAGTAAAAGAAAATAAAAATAGAATAACCAAATAAAGTCAGTTATGTGTTTTACAGCTTTCATTTATTTATTTATTTAAATACTTATTATAATTTTTTTTAATGTGGGGTACAATTCAGAGTTAGCTACACAAACGTTGATTTGGCAGGGTCCCTTGTTGATGAGTTATGCCTCTACCTTCCTTAGCAGTATCCCTCCACTTCCAATCTCACCCCTCTGCATAAAAAGTTTTCCTCTACTGCCAATCACTTTCTTACAGTACTATAAGTGATCAAGTTCAGCTCATGAGTGAGAACATATGAAACTCTGTTCTTTGGTTCTGTGATAAATCACTGAATATTACCAACTTCATATCCATCAAATGTTCTGCAAAATCCTTCTATCTGTCCTTTTTTATGGCTGCATAATGTTCCACAGTGTATATACCTCATTTATTTTATCCATTTCAGCTTTGATGGACAACATGGTTTCTACCATGTTTTATTGCAATTGTGATTAGAGCTGCAAAAAAACATACTGGTGCAGGTATCTTTTTGGTAAAATGATTTGAGTTCCTTCATGTATATTCTCGACAGGGTAATTACTGAATCACATGGTATGTCAATATCCTGTCCCTTTACCAGCCACCACACTGTTTTACAAAGATGTTGCTGTACTTTTCAGTATACATGCAGTGTAGAATTATTTATTTCTTCCCAAATTCTGACCTGCATCTGCTTTTGTTTGTTTTATTAATGGTGGCCAATCTTACAGGGGATATGTGGTATTTCAACGTCATTTCATTTGCATTTCTTTGATGATGAGTGAGGCTGAACAATTTTCCTATGTCTGCTGGCTGCCAATATCTCTTCTTATGAAAAATGTTGAATTACGTATTTTGCAACC
>NW_007150453.1:0-808 GCF_000164805.1 Carlito syrichta | reverse complement strand
CAGGGTCCCTTGTTGATGAGTTATGCCTCTACCTTCCTTAGCAGTATCCCTCCACTTCCAATCTCACCCCTCTGCATAAAAAGTTTTCCACTACTGCCAATCACTTTCTTACAGTACTATAAGTGATCAAGTTCAGCTCATGAGTGAGAACATATGAAACTCTGTTCTTTGGTTCTGTGATAAATCACTGAATATTACCAACTTCATATCCATCAAATGTTCTGCAAAATCCTTCTATCTGTCCTTTTTTATGGCTGCATAATATTCCACAGTGTATATACCTCATTTATTTTATCCATTCCAGCTTTGATGGACAACATGGTTGCTACCATGTTTTATTGCAATTGTGATTAGAGCTGCAAAAAACATACTGGTGCAGGTATCTTTTTGGTAAAATGATTTGAGTTCCTTCATGTATATTCTCGACAGGGTAATTACTGAATCACATGGTATGTCAATATCCTGTCCCTTTACCAGCTACCACACTGTTTTACAAAGATGTTGCTGTACTTTTCAGTATACATGCAGTGTAGAATTATTTATTTCTTCCCAAATTCTGACCTGCATCTGCTATTGTTTGTTTTATTAATGGTGGCCAATCTTACAGGGGATATGTGGTATTTCAACATCGTTTCATTTGCATTTCTTTGATGATGAGTGAGGCTGAACAATTTTCCTATGTCTGCTGGCTGCCAATATCTCTTCTTATGAAAAATGTTGAATTACGTATTTTGCAACCCTTTCAAAAGGAAATTTTGTCTGATTTTTTGTGTTTGAGTTTCTTGTAGATCCTAGATATTATGACTTT
>NW_007150452.1:0-856 GCF_000164805.1 Carlito syrichta | reverse complement strand
CCTTAGCAGTATCCCTCCACTTCCAATCTCACCCCTCTGCATAAAAAGTTTTCCACTACTGCCAATCACTTTCTTACAGTACTATAAGTGATCAAGTTCAGCTCATGAGTGAGAACATATGAAACTCTGTTCTTTGGTTCTGTGATAAATCACTGAATATTACCAACTTCATATCCATCAAATGTTCTGCAAAATCCTTCTATCTGTCCTTTTTTATGGCTGCATAATATTCCACAGTGTATATACCTCATTTATTTTATCCATTCCAGCTTTGATGGACAACATGGTTGCTACCATGTTTTATTGCAATTGTGATTAGAGCTGCAAAAAACATACTGGTGCAGGTATCTTTTTGGTAAAATGATTTGAGTTCCTTCATGTATATTCTCGACAGGGTAATTACTGAATCACATGGTATGTCAATATCCTGTCCCTTTACCAGCTACCACACTGTTTTACAAAGATGTTGCTGTACTTTTCAGTATACATGCAGTGTAGAATTATTTATTTCTTCCCAAATTCTGACCTGCATCTGCTATTGTTTGTTTTATTAATGGTGGCCAATCTTACAGGGGATATGTGGTATTTCAACATCGTTTCATTTGCATTTCTTTGATGATGAGTGAGGCTGAACAATTTTCCTATGTCTGCTGGCTGCCAATATCTCTTCTTATGAAAAATGTTGAATTACGTATTTTGCAACCCTTTCAAAAGGAAATTTTGTCTGATTTTTTGTGTTTGAGTTTCTTGTAGATCCTAGATATTATGACTTTTTACAGATATATAGGTGGAGTATCGTTTTTCCCATTCTGTTGGCGGTATCCCTGCTCTTATGATGGTTTCCTTTGTTTTCCAG
>NW_007150451.1:0-801 GCF_000164805.1 Carlito syrichta | reverse complement strand
TTTTCCCATTCTGTTGGCGGTATCCTGCTCTTATGATGGTTTCTTTTGTTTTCCAGAATTTTATTAATTTGATGATTTCCCACTTGTCTAACTTACGTTTTAAGGCAAGGGTATTTAGGATTCTGAAGAGGAATTAGTTTCTGGTTTCAGTTTCTGGTTTCAGTGTCTTCCAAGTTTTCTAAAATTATTATAATTTGTTGTTTTACGTTTCGGTCTTTGATCCATTTAGAATTAATGTATATGGTGATAGATAGGGGTCCTGTTTCAATCTTGTGCATGTTATCAGCCTTTTCCCAGCACCATTTACTGAATATATTCTCCATTACCCAGTCGGTCTTCGAGGTTTTTTCAAAGATGAGTTGGTTGAGAATTTGAGGATTTCATTTTCTGTCCTGATCCATTGGCCTATGGAACTACTCTTTTACCAATACCAGGCTGTGTTGATTACTGTAATCATATAGTAAAGTTTGAAGTCTGGAACTGCGATAGCTCCTGCTTTCTTACTTTTGATAAGATTATTTTGGCTATTCATGATTGTTTATGGTTTCGTGTGAATTTTTTTTTGTAATTTCCAGGTCTAAGAAAAATTATGTTAACTTTATGGGTATTTCATTGATTCTGCAGATTGACTAAAAGTGTAATTTTTACATTACAATAGGTAAGTAATGTCAGGACAACAAGCACATCAAATTGTCATTCATGACAACAGCCTCAGAACTTTGACATAATTCGAGGGACCTCGACTACAGAGGAATCCTAAGTCTTCTAGCACTTGCGTACAGTTCTCTGTCAAATGCAGTA
>NW_007150450.1:0-833 GCF_000164805.1 Carlito syrichta | reverse complement strand
TTCTAGCACTTGCGTACAGTTCTCTGTCAAATGCAGTAGACATGGTGGATTTCATTCCCAAGAAGTGAAGAGAAGCATGTGTTCAGACGTATTCAAAAGTTTTTTCAGGGAGAAGCACAAGTTTATAGTGAGTTCCTTTTGAATTCATTATAAGTTTTAACACATATCTTGGTGTTATGTAGGTGTTTATATCACTGTTTTCAGTAACTTAGGATAAAGATTAATCGTTAAGGTTTTTACTTAAATCAATAGTTAAAACTCTAAGTTAACACTTAAAGTGTAGGTTTTCACTGAACTCATAATATACTAATCAGACACTGCTATGATAAATTAGCTAAAGACACAAAGGAACCTTGGGGGCCTGGAAAACACTGCTAAAAGCTTCTTTTGATTTCTTTTTAGAAATATACACCACAGGTAAAGAGAAAAGTAATGAAGCACCTGGACAAGAAAGGTGATTACAAATCTCTGAAGGTCATAAAGCCCCAGAAGGAAAACTACTGGTACATGAAGAACTTTGCACTTGGAAACATTCTGGAACAGTTCAAGGACTTTAATTCGGGACTTTGTAATGAAACTATCATCTTTGGCATTATGAATAAGACTCATTGTCTGAATGTTTATAGTGTTCTTGGCTTGTTTTTTGCTAAGACCACTAGACGGTGGTAACTTGTAGAGGATATGTATTTGAAAGAATTTTCTGTCTCTTGCCCCTTTACAAATGGTATAAAAGCTTTCCCTTAGCTAACATTAAACATCATCTGTTCAGGAAGAAGGTGTCCGAGTATAATATTTTCGTGTTTCACCTATCCAAATATCCTTCAGGAAAGACC
>NW_007150449.1:0-809 GCF_000164805.1 Carlito syrichta | reverse complement strand
TAGTTTAGTCACCTGGCTGGCAAGCTGCCTTACTCATTAATCAACTAGCTAAGTCACGTGCTAACCAGCTGGATAGATATTTATGTCACCTCATTAAATCAGTTGGCTAGCCATCTCCCTAGCTAGTTAAAAAACTAGTTAATTCAGATTACTAGACAGCTGGCTAGCTAGTTATTACAGTTAGTTAAGTCAGCTGGCTAGCTAGGTAGCTAGCTAGTTAACTCAGCTCATTATTTCAGCTACTTAGCTTCTTAAGTCAGCTAGTTAAGTCGGCTTTCTACCTATATATCTAGCTAGGTAGCTAGCTAGTTAATTCAGCTGGCTAGCCAGCTGGTTAGCTAGTTAAGTCACCTAGTCAACTCAGCTCTCTAGCCAACTGGTTAGCTAGGTAGCTAGGCAGTTAAATCAGCTGGTAAATCAGCAGGATATGTAGGTAACTATCTAATTAATTCAGCTGGTTAGCCACCTGGCTAGCTAGAGATGTCAGCTAGTTAAGTCATCTAGCTAGCCAGTTGGCTAACTATTTATGCCAGCTAGTTGAGTCAGCTGGCTAGCCAGCTGGCTAGTTAGTAAAGTCAGCTACTTAGTTCAAGTGGCTAGCCAACTGGCCTGCTAGGTATCTCGCTGGTAAAGTCAGCTGGCTAGCCAGCTGTCTAGTTGGTTAAGTCAGCTACTTAAGTGAGCTGGATAGCCACCTGGCTAAGCAGGTAGCTAGCTAATTAAGTCAGCTGGCTAGCCGGTAGGCTAGCTAGTTAAATCAGCAAGTTAAGTGAGCTGGCTAGCCGGCTGGCTAGCTAAGTGGCTAGCTC
>NW_007150448.1:0-4211 GCF_000164805.1 Carlito syrichta | reverse complement strand
GGCTAGCCAGCTTGCTAGCTTAAGTCAGCTAGGTAAGTCAACTGGTTGGCCCAGCTGGCTAGAAATGTAGCTAGCTAGTTAAATCAGCTGGCTAGCCAACTGACTAGCTGGTTAAGACAGCTAGTTAAGTCAGCTGGCAACCAGCTGGATAGCAAGTTAAGTCAGCTAGTTAAGTCAGCTGGGAACCAGTTGGCTAGCTAGTTAAGTCAGTTCATTAAGTCTGTTGGCTATCCAACTTGTTAGCTAGTTAAAAAGCTAGTTGAGTCAGATGGCTAGCCATCTGGATAGCTAGGTTTTAGCTAGTTAAGTCAGCTGGCTAGCTAGGAAGATAGCCATATAAGTCAGCTAGTTATGGCCACTGGGTAGCCAGTTAAGTCAGCTAGTTAAGTCAGCTGGCTAGCTAGATAGCTATATAGGTAGCTAGCTAGTTAAGTCAACTAGCTAGCTAGTTAGATAGCTGGTTAACTCAGCTAGTTAATTCAGTTGGCCAGCCAACTGGCCAGCTAGTTAAGTCAGCTAGTTAAGTCAACTGACTAGCTAGTTAAGTCAGTTAGTTAAGTCAGCTGGCTAACCAGCTGCCTAGCAGGGTAGCTAGCTAGTTAATTCTGCTGGCTAGCAAGCTGGCTAGCAAGTTAAGTCACCTAGTTAAGTCAGTTCACTGGCCAGCCGTTTAGCTAGGTAATGAGGTAGTTAAGTCAGCTGGCAAGCAAGCAGGAAATGTAGGTAGGTAGCTAGTCATATCTGCTGGCTAGCCATAAGGCTATCTAGTTATGTCAGCTAGTTAAGTCTGCTGGCTATACAGCTGTCTATGTAGGTAATTAGCTAGTTTAGTCTGCTGGTTAGCCAGGTAGCTACTTTGTTAAGTCAGCTAGTCAAGTCAGCTGGCTAGGCTACTGGCTACCTAGGTATTTAGGCAATTAAGTCAGCTGGCTAGCCAGCTGGCCAGCTAGTTGAGTCAGCTAGCTTAGTCAGCTGCTAACCAGCTGGCTAGCTAGTTAACTCAGCTCATTACATCAGTTCTCTAATCAGCTGGCTAGCTGGTTAAAAAGCTTGTTACATCAGATGCATAGCTATTTGGCTCGCTAGTTATTTCAGATAGTTAAGTCACCTGGGTAGCTAAGTAGGTAGCTAGTTAAGTCAGCTGGACATGTCAGCTAGCTAACTAGTTAAGTCAGCTAGTTAAGACAGCTAGCTATATGATAGCTAGGTAGCTAACTAGTTGAGTCAGCTAGTTAAGTCACCTGGCTAGCTAGGTAGCTAGCTAGTTAAGTCAGCTATTTAAGTCAGCTGTCTAGCTAGTTAAGTCAGTTAGTTAAGTGAAATGGAAAGCCAGCTGCCAAGCAAGATAGCTAGCTTTAAGTCAGCTTCCTAACCAGCTGGCCAGCAGGATAGCTAGGTAGTTAGTAGTTAAGACAGCTGGAAAGCCAGCAAGCTAAATATTATGTAGCTAGCTTTTTGAGCTGGCTAGTCATCCGGCATCTAGTTATGTCACCTAGTTAAGTCAGCTGGCCATTCAGCTGTCTAGCTTGGTAGCTAGCTAGTTAAGTCTGCTGGCTAGCCAGCTGTCTACTTTGTGCAGTCAGCTAGTTAAGTTAGCTTGCTAACCTGCTGGATAGCTACGTAGCTAGGCCATTAAGTCATCTGGATAGCCAGCTGGCTAGTTAGGTAGCTAAATAGTTATGCCAGCTGTCTAGTCAGCTGGCTAGCTAGTTAATTTCCCTAGTTAAGTCGGCTGAGTAGCCAGCTGGCTAGCTAGGTAGATTCCTATTTAAGTCAGCTGTATAGAAAGCTATCTAGCTAGATAAGTCACCTAGTTAATTCAGCTGGATAACCAGCTGCCTAGCTATGTAGCAAGCTAGTTAATTCAACTGGCTAGAAAGACAGCTAGTTAAGACAGCTAGTTAAGTCAGCTGGCTAGCCAGCTCTCTAGCTAGGTAGTGACATAGTTTAGTCAATTGCCTAGTCAGCTGGCTAGCTAATTATGCCAGCTAGTTAAGTCAGTTTGCTATCCATGTGGCTAGAGGGATAGAGAGCTAGTTAAGTCAGCTGGCTTGCCAGCTTGCTAGTTAGGTAGCTAGCTAGCTATGTCAGCTGTCTAGCCAGTTGGCTAGTTAGTTATGTCACCTAGTTAAGCCAGTTGACTAGCCAGCTGGGTAGTTAGGTAGCCTGCTAGTTAAGTCAGCTGGCTAGACAAATGGCTATCTAGATAAGTCACCTAGTTAATTCAGCTGGATAGCCAGCTGGCTAGCTATGTAGCAAGCTAGGTAATTCAACTGGGTAGAAAGCAGGCCAGCTAGTTAAGATAGCTAGTTAAGTCAGCTGGCTAGTTAGTGTCCTAGTTAAATCAGTTGGCTAGCCAGCTAGCTGGCTAAATAATCAGCTAGTTAAATCAACTGGCTATCCAGGTCGCTAGAGAGCTAGAGTGCTAGTTAAGTCATCTGGCTAGCCAGCTGGATAACCAGTTAAGTCAGCTAGTTTAGTCACCTGGCTGGCAAGCTGCCTTACTCATTAATCAACTAGCTAAGTCACATGGCTAACCAGCTGGATAGATAGTTATGTCACCTCATTAAATCAGTTGGCTAGCCATCTCCCTAGCTAGTTAAAAAACTAGTTAATTCAAATGACTAGACAGCTGGCTAGCTAGTTATTGCAGTTAGTTAAGTCAGCTGGCTAGCTAGGTAGCTAGCTAGTTAACTCAGTTCATTATTTCAGCTACTTAGCTTCTTAAGTCAGCTAGTTAAGTCGGCTTTCTACCTATATATCTAGCTAGGTAGCTAGATAGTTATTTCAGCTAGTAAATTCAGCTGCCTCGCTAGATAGCTAGCTAGTTAAGTCAGCTAGTTAAGTAAGCTGGCTAGCTAATTAAGTCAACTAGTTAAGTCACCTGGCTAGCCAGCTGCTTAGCTGGGTAGCTAGCTAGTTAATTCAGCTGGCTAGCCAGCTGATTAGCTAGTTAAGTCACCTAGTCAACTCAGCTCTCTAGCCAACTGGTTAGCTAGGTAGCTAGGCAGTTAAATCAGCTGGTAAATCAGCGGGATATGTAGGTAACTAATTAATTCAGTTGGTTAGCCACCTGGCTAGCTAGAGATGTCAGCTAGTTAAGTCATCTAGCTAGCCAGCTGGCTAAATATTTATGCCAGCTAGTTGAGTCAGCTGGCTAGCCAGCAGGCTAGTTAGTAAAGTCAGTTAATTAGTTCAAGTGGCTAGCCAACTGGCTAGCTAGGTATCTCACTGGTAAAGTCAGCTGGCTAGCCAGCTGTCTAGTTGGTTAAGTCAGCTACTTAAGTGAGCTGGATAGCCACCTGGCTAAGCAGGTAGCTAGCTAATTAAGTCAGCTGGCTAGCCAGTAGGCTAGCTAGTTAAATCAGCAAGTTAAGTGAGCTGGCTAGCCGGCTGGCTAGCTAAGTGGCTAGCTCGTAAAGACAGTTGGCTAGCTGAATGGCTATCTAGTTAAGTGAGCTAGTTAAGTCAGTTGGTTAGACGACTGGCTAGCTAGGTGACTGGCAAGTTAACCTAACTTGTTAGCAGGCTGTTCAGGTAGTTGGCCAGCTAGTTAAGCCGACTGGCTAGCTGGCTGACAAGCAGGGTGGCTGGCTAGTTAAGCCGACTGGTTAACCCACTGTCCAGCCAGCTGGCTGGGTATTTAAGCTGGCTGGCTAGCCAGGTGACCAGCCGACTAGCTAGCTAGTCGACTGCCTAGCCAGCTAGCCAACCAGGTAGCTAGCTAGTTAAGACAGCTGGCTAGCACTTTAGCCAACAAGGTAACTAGCTAGTTAAGTCAGCTGGCTAGCCTGCTGGCTATATAGATAGCTAGCAAGGTAAGTGAGGTGGCTAGCCAGCTTGTTACCTTAAGTCAGCTAGGTAAGTCAGCTGGCTAGCCAGCTGGCTAGATAGGTAGCCAGCTAGTTAAGTCAGCTGGCAACCAGCTGACTAGCAAGTTAAGTCAGCTAGTTAAGTCAGCTGGCAAACAGCTGGCTAGCTAGTTAAGTCAGCTCATTAAGACTGTTGGCTATCCAGCTGGTTAGCCAGTTAAAAAGTTAATTAGGTCTGATGGCTAGCTATCTGCTAGATAGTTATTTCAGCTAGTTAAGTCAGCTGGCTAGCTAGGAAGCTAGCTATATTAGGTAGCCAGCTGCCTATCTAGTTAAATCATGTGGTTAAGTCAGCTTACTGTCCAGCATGTTAGCTAGGTAGTTAGGTAGTTAAATCAG
>NW_007150447.1:0-348 GCF_000164805.1 Carlito syrichta | reverse complement strand
CAAGTGTATATAGTAGTCTCTAATGATATTTTGTATTTTTCAGGGTCAGATGTGACTTCATCTTTTGTGTTTCTGATTGTGATTATTTGGGTTTTTTTCTTGGTCAGTCTAGCTAGGGGACCATTGATCTTGTTTATCCTTTCGAAGAACCAGCTTTTTGTTTCATTGATTTTTTTGTGTTGTCTTTTTGTCTTCTATGTCCTGGATTTGGGCTTTTATTTTGGTGATTTGGATTCTTCTGCTGAAATTAGGGTTTTTGTGGTCTTGCTTTTCTAACTTCCTTAGGTGGCTTGTTAGGCTGTTAATTTGTGCTCCTTCCATTTTCTTCATGTGTGTTTGTAGGGATAT
>NW_007150446.1:0-834 GCF_000164805.1 Carlito syrichta | reverse complement strand
AAGTCAGTTGGTTAGACACTTGTCTAGCTAATTAAGTCAACTAGTTAAGAAAGCTGGCTATCCAGATGGCTAGAGAGCTAGAGTGCTAGTTAAGTCAGCTAGCTAGCCAGCTGGATAATTAGCTAAGCCAGTTAGTTTATTCACCTGGCTGATCAGCTACCTAGCAGGTTAATCAACTAGTTCATTAATCAGATGACTAACCAGCTGGCTACTAAGTCAAGTTACCTTGTTAAGTCAGTTGGCTAGCCTTCTCAATAGCTAGTTAAAAAGCTGGTTAATTCAGATGGCTAGACAGTTGTCTGACTCGTTATTTCAGCTAATAAAGTCAACTGGCTTGCTAGGTAGCCAGCTAGTAAGTCAGCTAGTTATGTCAGCTAGCTATCTAGTTAAGGCAGCTAGTTAAGTTGGCTAGCTACCTAGATAGCTAGCTAGGCTGGTAGCTAGTTATTTCAACTATAAAATTTACCTGGTATGCTAGGTAGCTAGATAGTTAAGTCAGCTAGTTACGTCAGCTGGCTTGCTAAGTAATTTAGCTAGTTAAGTCAGCTGACTAGCCATCTGCCTAGCAGGGTAGGTGGTAGTTAAGACAGCTGGCTAGATAGCTGACTATATAGTTAAGTCACCTGGTTAAGTTAGCTCACTAGCCAGCTGGTTAGCTAGAAAGTTAGGTAGTTAAGTCAGCTGGGAAGTCAGCAGGATATATAGGTAGCTAACTATTTAAGTCAGCTGGCTATCCAGTTGGCTAACTAGGTAGCTAGGCAGTTATGTAAGCTTGCTAGCCAGTTGGCTAGTTAGTTAAGTAACCTAGTTAAGTCAACTGGCTAGACAGCTGGG
>NW_007150445.1:0-717 GCF_000164805.1 Carlito syrichta | reverse complement strand
TCCAACTAGTTAACAGAGCTGAATAGTGGGCTAACTCATCAGTCTATTATCTACCCAGCTAACTAGTCGGGCAACTTAATAAGCAAGCTAACAAGTCTGTCATGTAGTCAGCCAACGTGTTAAAACAGATAATAATTCTGCCAACTCATCAACCAAGTTAGCTCACATAGCTAACTTGTTAAACAACTAGTTAAGTCAGCAAGCTAACTCGTTTACCAACTAGTTAAAATAGGTAGCTAACTCATTAACCAACTAGCTAGGTCAGCTAGCTTTCTCATTAGCCAACTAGTTAAGTCAGCTAGCTAAGTCAGCTAGTTAACAAGGAAGCTAGCTAAGTCAGCTAGCTAAGTCAGTAAGCTTACTAGTTAGCTAAATATTTAAGTCAGCTATTAAGTCTGCTACCTAACTAGTTAACTAATTAGTTAAGTCAGCTAGTTATTCAGTTAGTTGAATGTTTAGCAAACTATTTAATTCAGGTATTTATTTCAACTAGCTAACTAGATAAGTCGGCCAGATAAGTCAGCTATCTAAGTAGTTACATCACCTATCTAATTCATCTAGTTAAGTCAGCTTTTTAATTAAGTAAGCTAGTTAAAACAGCTAGCTAGCTAGTTACCTAATGGGTTAAGTCAGTAGGTTGAGTCAGATAGTTAACTAGCTAACTAACTGGTTAAGTCAGCTGGTTGAGTCATCTAGCTAGTTAGTTAACAAATGGGG
>NW_007150444.1:0-763 GCF_000164805.1 Carlito syrichta | reverse complement strand
CAGCTAACAAGTCTGTCATGTAGTCAGCCAACGTGTTAAAACAGCTAATAATTCTGCCAACTCATCAACCAAGTTAACTCACATAGCTAACTTGTTAAACAACTAGTTAAGTTAGCAAGCTAACTCGTTTACCAACTAGTTAAAATAGGTAGCTAACTCATTAACCAACTAGCTAGGTCAGTTAGCTTTCTCATTAGCCAACTAGTTAAGTCAGTTAACTAAGTCAGCTAGTTAACAAGGAAGCTAGCTAAGTCAGCTAGCTAAGTCAGTAAGCTTACTAGTTAGCTAAATATTTAAGTCAGCTATTAAGTCTGCTACCTAACTAGTTAACTAATTAGTTAAGTCAGCTAGTTATTCAGTTAGTTAAATGTTTAGCAAACTATTTAATTCAGGTATTTATTTCAACTAGCTAACTAGATAAGTCGGCCAGATAAGTCAGCTATCTAAGTAGTTACATCACCTATCTAATTCATCTAGTTAAGTCAGCTTTTTAATTAAGTAAGCTAGTTAAAACAGCTAGCTAGCTAGTTACCTAATGGGTTAATTCAGTAGGTTGAGTCAGATAGTTAACTAGCTAACTAACTGGTTAAGTCAGTTGGTTGAGTCATCTAGCTAGTTAGTTAACAAATGGGTTGAGTCAGCTGGTTGAGTAGGCTAGTTAGCTAGTTAGCTAATGAGTTAAGTCAACTGGATGAGTAAGTTAGCTAGCTAGTTGGCTAACCAGTTAAGTCAACTGCTTTGAGCCACCTAGGAAGCTCGTTAG
>NW_007150443.1:0-481 GCF_000164805.1 Carlito syrichta | reverse complement strand
ATAGGTAGCTAGATAGTTAAGTCAGCTAGTTAAGTCAGCTGTTTAGCCAGCTGGCTTGCCAGGTAGCTAGATAGTTAAGCTAGTTGGGTAACCAGCTGGCTAGCTGTTTAATTCAGCTGCTTAAGAGAGCTGGCAAATCCAACTGACAAGGTAGGCAGCTAGCTAGTTAAGTCAGCTTGATAGCTACCTGGCTAGCTAGTTATGTCAGTGAGTTAAGTCAGCTGGCTAGCCAACTGTCTAGCTGGTTAACTCATGTAATTTACTCAACTGTCTAGTCAGCTGGCTAGTTAGGCAACTACCTTGATAAGTCAGCTTGCTAGACAGCAGGCTAGCGGTTCAAGTCATCTAGTTAAGTCAGCTGGTTAGCCTGCTCTCTAGATAGGTGGTTGGCTAGATAAATGAGCTTGCTACGCAGCTTGCTAACTTAAGTCAGCTAGGTAAGTCAGCTGGCTAGGCAGTTGACTAGCTGTTTAGGTCAGCT
>NW_007150442.1:0-1041 GCF_000164805.1 Carlito syrichta | reverse complement strand
AGCTTGCTACGCAGCTTGCTAACTTAAGTCAGCTAGGTAAATCAGCTGGCTAGGCAGTTGACTAGCTGTTTAGGTCAGCTATTAAGTCAGCTGGAAACCAGCTGGCTAGCTAGTTAAGACAGCTCATTAAGTCTGTTGGCTATCTAGCTGATTAGCTAGATAAACAGCTAGTCAAGTCAGATGGCTATCCATCTGGCTAGTTATTTCAGCTAGTTAAATCTTCTGGCTAGTTAGGAAGCTAGCTATATAAGTCAGCTAGTCATGTCAGGTAGCTAGTTAGGTAAGTCAGCTAGTTATGTAAGCTGGCTAGCTAGCTAGCTAGCTAGGTAGCTAGTTGGTTGAGCCATCTCATTAAGCCAGCTGGCTAACTAGGAAGCTAGCTCGTTAATTCAGCTAGTTAAGTCAGCTTGCTAGCTAGTTAAGTCAGTGAGTTATCTCAGCTGGCAGCCAGCTGCCTAGCTGTGTAGCTAGCTAATTAAGTCAATTTCCTAGCAAGTTAGCTAGCTAGTTACGTAACCTTGTTAAGTCAGCTCACTAGCAAGCTGGAAAGCTAGGTAGCTAGGTAGTTAAGTCAGCTGGCAAGACAGCAGGCTACATAGTTAGATAGCTAGTTAAGTCTATCCTGCTATCCAGCTGACTATCTAGGTAGCTAGGCAGTTAAGTCAGCCTGCTAGACAGCTGGCTACCTGATTAAGTCAACTAGTTAAGTCAGATCTTAGGCTGCTGGCTGGATAGGTAGTAAGCTAGTTAAGTCAGCTGACTAGCCAGTTGGCTAGCTAGTTATGTCAGCTAGATAATTCAGCTGGCTTCCCAGCTGGCTGGCTATGTAGCTAGCTAGTTAAGTCAGCTGACTAGTTAGCTGGTTAGCAGGTTAAGTCAGCTAGTTAATTCAGCTGGCCATCCAGCTGGCTAACAAATTAAGTCAGATAGTTAAGTCAGCTTACCAGCCAGCTGGCTAGCTCGGTAGCTAGCTAGTTAAGTCAGCTAGTTAAGTCAGCTTGATAGCTGGTTAAGTCTGTTAGTTAAATCAACTGGCTAGCT
>NW_007150441.1:0-1204 GCF_000164805.1 Carlito syrichta | reverse complement strand
GTTTTGCCAGCTTGCTAGCTACTTAAGTCAACAAGTTGTCAGTTGGATAGCCACCTGGATAGGTAGGTACCAAGCTAGTTAATTCAGCTGGCTAGCTAGTAAAGGCAACTAGTTAATTCATCTGGATTCCCAGATGGCTACGTAGGTAGCTAGCTACTTAATTCAGCTGGCTAGCCAGCTGGCTAGCTGGTTAAGCCAGCTAGTTAATTCAGCTGGCCAGCCTGCTGGCTAGCTAGTTAAATCAGATAGATAAGTCAGCTGGCTAGATAGTTGAGTCTGTTAGTTAAGTCAGCTGTCTAGCCAGCTGCCTATCTTGGGAGCTAACTAGTTAAGTCAGCTGACTAGCCAGCTGGCTAGCTAGTTAAGTCACCAAGTTAAGTCAGCTCGCTAGCCAGCTGGTTAGCTAGGTAGCTAGGTAGCTAATTCATTGTGTAAGTCAGTGGTATACATCAGTAGCTAGTTAGTTAAGTCAGCTGGCTAGCCATCGGGCTAGCTAGAGATGTCAGCAAGTTAAGTCAGCTGGCTAGCCAGTTGACTAATTAGTTATGTCAGCTATTTGAGTCCGCTTTGTAGCCAGTTGGCTACCTGGATATGTGAGCTAGTTAATTCAAATGGCAAGCCAACTAACTAGTTAGATAGCTACATAGTTAATTCACCTGGCTAGTCAGCTATCTAGCTGGTTATGTCAGCTAGTTATGTCAGCTGGCTAGGCACCTGTCTAGGTAGGTAATTAGCTAATTAAGTCAGCTGGTTAGCCTGCTGACTAGCTAGTTAAGTCAGCTAGTTAAGTGAGCTGGCTAGCCAACTGGCTAGCTAGGTGGTTAGCTAGTTAAGCAAGTTGGCTAGTCGGATGGCTATGAAATTCAGATAGCTAGTTAATTCAACTGGTTAGCCAGCTGGCTAGCTTGGTGGCTGGCATGTTCAGAGGGCTGGTTATTAGGCTGGTAAGGTAGGTGGCCAGATAATTAAGCTGGCTCTCTAGGCAGATGAACACCAGGGTGGCTGGCTAGTTAAGCCAGCTTTCTATCCCACTGTCCAGCCAGATGGCTGGCTATTTAAGCCAGCTGGCTAGCCAGGTAGTCAGTTCGCAATCTAGTTAGCCGGGCTTCTTAGTCAGCTAGCCAGTCAGTTAGCTAGCTATTTATGCCAGCTGACTAGCTGTCTAGCCAACAAGGTAGCTAACTAGGTAAGTCAGCTGGCTATT
>NW_007150440.1:0-753 GCF_000164805.1 Carlito syrichta | reverse complement strand
CTAGTTGGCTCACTTGCCAGCCAACAGTTCAACTAACTTGTCGAGTTGCTCGCAGGCCAACAGGTCAGTGAACTAGTCGGCTTGCTCACCAGCCGACTGGTTAAGTCAGCTCAAAGTTCGGCTCAATCACCAGCTGAATATTTAAGGCAACTCACACATCAACTCACTAGCCAGCAGATTAGTTAAGTTGGCTTACTGGTCAGCTCACTCGCCAGCCGACTAGTTAAGTCTGACCAGTTGACTCACTTGCCAGCCAACTAAATTCAGCTGACCATTCATCTCACATGCTGGCCGACTAGGTAAGTCAGCTGACCAGTCAACTCGCCTATCGGCCGACTAGTTAAATCACTTAACCAACCATTTCATTTGCCAGTGAACTAGTTAATTCATCTGACAAGTCATCTCATTCGCCAGTTGACTAGTTAAGTCAGCTAACCTGTCGGCTCACTTGTTGGCTGACTAGTTAAGTCAGCTAACTGGTCCGCCAACTAGCTGTCCAACTAGTTAAGTTAGCTAACCAATTGGCCTACTAGTGGGCCAACTTGTCAGTCGACAATTTATGTCAGCTAACTAGTCGGCTGACTATTTAGGTCAGCAAACTAGTTGGATGACTAGTTAGGCCAGAAATTAATAAGCCAACTAATTAGCCTAGCCAACTAGTGGCCCACTCATCAGTCAACTAGTTAACCCAGCTAAATAGTCAGCTGACTATTCAGTCAATTTTTTTTTGAGTGGAGTCTCACTCTGTCTCCC
>NW_007150439.1:0-672 GCF_000164805.1 Carlito syrichta | reverse complement strand
TAGTTAAGAAAGTGACTAGCCCACTGGCTAGGTAGGTAGCTAGATAATTAAGTCATCTGTCTAGCCCTCTTTCTAGCAAGTTAAGTCAGCTAGTTGAGAGAGCTGGCTAGCCAGCTGGATAGCTTGTTGGTTAGCTAGTTAAGCCAGCTGGCCAGCCAGATGGCTATCTACTTAAGTTAGCTTGTTTAGTCAGCTGGTTCACGGCTGGCTAGCTAGGTGGCTGGTAAGTTAAGATGGCTGGTTAACAGGCTGGTAAGGTATGTGGTCATACAGTTAAATCGGCTGGCTAGCTGGCTGACCAGCAGGGTGGCTGGCTAGGTAAGCTGGCTGGCTATCAGACTGTCCTGCCAGCTATTTAATTCAAATAGATAGCCAGCTGGCTATCCCTCCAGCTAGCTGGATGGCTGCCTATCCAACTAACCAGCCAGGTAGCTAGCTAGTTAAGCCAGCTGGCTAGCCATCTAGCCAAACAGGTAGCTAGCTAATTTAGTCAGCTGGCTAGCCAGCTAGCCCGCCAAATAGCTAGTCAGCTAGTTAAGTCATCTAGCTAGCCAGCTAGCGAGTTAAGTCAGCTGGCAACTCAGTTAACTATTCAGTTAGCTAGTTAAGTCACCTAGGTAGACAGGTTGCTTATCAAGTAGCTATTTAAGTCAGCTATCATGTCAGCTAACG
>NW_007150438.1:0-876 GCF_000164805.1 Carlito syrichta | reverse complement strand
AAATACAGAAGCAAATAAAGTGGTTTGTATAGTCAAGTCAGAAGCAATGAAGAGCTTCTGTTTGAAATAAAATAACCATAATCAAAATCAATAGGGAAGCAATAAATTATTTAGAAGTCTTCCATACATATGTTTGTATATTAGAAAAATTCATATACATACATAAGCGGTATATATGTATGTGTGCTCTTAAAAATTCAGAACTTGAGAGAAAATTAGACAAAAATATAGTTAACAAAAAAGGAAATACAAAAGACCCTAAACCATATGAAAGTATATTCCATCTATATAAAAAAGATACAAATTAAAACTAGGATGTATCATTTCTCACCTACATGATTGCAAAAATACAAAAGTTTGACGATGTACTCCGTTGTGAGATTGGAGAAAACAAGTTATTTCAGTTATCACTGGCAAAAAATCCACTACACTACATCTTCTGAAGAGAGTAAATTGGCCACATTCAATAAAATTAGAGATGTACTCATAAGTTTGAACTTCCAGGACAGTAATAAAAAAATATTCACTCACTAAGGTGAGATAACATTTTCATGGATTTGTTTACAAAGGCATTATTTGAGGTATCAAGAGATAGCTAAATATACTTTGACAATTGACCTAAACTGCTTTCTCTGTTAAAATCATGCAAATCACCCACATGTCTTCAATCCTTAAAAAAGTATGGAAAGCCGGGCTCGGTGGCTCAGCCTGTAATCCCTCGCCTTTGGGATGCTGAGGTGAGTGGATCGCCTGATCCGCGAGTTCGAGACACACCTGGGTAGCGAGACTTCATCTCTACAATACATCAAAAAATCAGGTGGGCGTGGTAGCGCATGCCTGTAATTCCGGCTACTTGGAAGGCTGAGGCGGAAGGAT
>NW_007150437.1:0-452 GCF_000164805.1 Carlito syrichta | reverse complement strand
CGCGAGTTCGAGACACACCTGGGTAGCGAGACTTCATCTCTACATACATCAAAAAATCAGGTGGGCGTGGTAGCGCATGCCTGTAATTCCGGCTACTTGGAAGGCTGAGGCGGAAGGATCGCCGGAGCCCAGCAGGTCGAGGCTGCGGTGGCCGGGAGCGGCCACTGCACTCCAGTCTGGGCGACAGAGTGAGACTCCAACTCAAAAAAAAAAAAAGTATGGAAAATATATTATTACCACTGATTTTATAATCTTTTATATACTGTAATTATCATAGTACTTATTTTTCAGATTGATGATAGCATACTTTATTCCAAATGTAGGGGAATTTTTTTTTTCTCATTTTGCATAGTATTTTTATTTCATTATAATTGAAAATGTTTGCAACATTAATATTTATAATGAAATAATAAAGTGTTCAAGATGCGTACAAACATTTAAAATGGGGTTTA
>NW_007150436.1:0-725 GCF_000164805.1 Carlito syrichta | reverse complement strand
CCATTGTTTTCAGGGAAACAGGTTGCTTTCCAGGGGCCTGGAAGCTCAGGTGTGGCCAGCAAACCATGGCTGTTTGGTGATTTCTTCCTTGAAATTTGTTCCTAAAGCTCCCCATGCATCTGGAGATCAGAAGCCAATGGTTTCCATTGCAGTTTTGAACAAGGATGCTTGGCTCCCGTCTTATCCTATGTTCCCTGTGAGATTAGAAACACGGGACAACCTCACCTTGCTATCCCACTGGGCCTCCAACACCGGGGCCTGCCCCGTCCATAGTAAATGCTTAGATATCCTTCTCTCTTGTAGTGACACCTACATATTAACTTTCTTTTTTTTTTTTGAATTGGAGTCTCACTCTGTTACCCAGACTGTAGTGCAGTGGCCATTCCTGGCCACTGCAGCCTCGACTTGCTGGGCTCCGGTGATCTTTCCATCACAGTCTTCCAAGTAGCTGGAACTACAGATGCACAATACCATGCCCGGGTAATTTTTGATTTATTGTAGAGATGAAGGCTCGCCAAGTTGCCCAGGTGGGTCTTGAACCCGCAGGCTCAGGTAATCCACTCACCTCAGCCTTCCAAAGAACTGGAATTAGAGGCTGAGCCACCAAGCCCTGCTCATATTAACTTGCTTATGAGAAAGTGACCCACATGGCCCCAAAGAAGTCAGGGCAGCACCCAGCAAGGTGCCTCAAAGCTCTACATAACTCCTCAGACCTAGAAATCAGT
>NW_007150435.1:0-826 GCF_000164805.1 Carlito syrichta | reverse complement strand
CCAGGAGATGGTGAGTGTGGGTGTGGTGCGAGAACCAGAGGTAGGATGGACCCGGATGACTCGGCTGTCGCAGACCGGCTCCCCTCAGTTCTGATCCTGGACCTGTGCCCGCCGGCGGCTCGGCCCCGGTCGCCTCTTCACAGGGTGGGTCTGTTTCGGTCCCCAGGGTCCTGTCCCCATGGCGATCTCAGCTCTACTGGAGGCTTCTCCAGGCAAACCCGCTCTGCGTATGTGTGAGACTCAGGAGTGTGTGGGGGGTCTGGTTTTCTGGGGGCCCCTGGGGGAAGGGGTTGTGGTCCTGGCCCCGTCCTCTCCTCTTGGAAGGTAAACGGAGGCTTCCGCACATTGTTAAGGGGTTTCCTTGGGCCAACAGCTGATCGAGAATCCCTAAGTCCCAGTCAGGGCTTGTAGTTTGGGGTCTCCGGAGGGCCTGGGGGTAAAGGCTTGGAGAAGAGGCAGGGGAAGCCAGCCGTGGGCAGGTGGCAGTGGGTGACAGCCCCACAGTCGCCTGATCAGGAATACCCAGGTGGAAATCCCTAGACCAAGTCATCAGGGTTGTTAGGGTACTAGACAGGATGAGGGAAAATGGATGGAGCAAGCGGCGCAGCCCCGCCGGGGCTGGAAGCCGGAGGTGCGCACTGGGAACCCAGAGATCCGAGTATGTTGCAAAGAATTACACAGAGGTGAGAGAAGAAAAGTTTTACTTAAGAAAAGCTCACCGCACAATCATGGCTTATATCCTTTTCTTGGAGATGTTACACGTGGCTGCTGTGATTTCCTTGTGACTACCTGAAAGACGGTGGCAAGCAGTTAGACTTAACACCTG
>NW_007150434.1:0-1093 GCF_000164805.1 Carlito syrichta | reverse complement strand
TTCAGTTTATTTATTTCTGTGATAGATCACTGAGTATTATGGACTCTAAATCTATCCAAGTTGTTGTGAAGTTCATAATTTTGTCCTTCTTTATAGTTGCATAATATTCCATTGTATATATGTACCACATTTTTTTAATCCAGTCTACTTTCGATGGGCAGCACAGTTGATTCCATGTTTTTGTTATTGTGAATAGTGTTGCAATAAACATGCATGCATAAGTATCTTTTCTGTAGAATGATTTGAGTTGCTCTGGGTATATTCACAGAAGGGGGACTGCTGGGTCATATGGAAGGTCAAGTTTTAGATCTTTTAGAAATTGCCACCCTGTTTTCCACAGAGGTTGTACTAGTTTACACTATTACTAACACTTTACATTAGCATGGTAGTTTGTTATGATTAACAAGTCATTCTTTACATTTTTAAGTTAGTTATTTATAATAATTATATTATTTATAATTATATTCATTTTTTAAAATTTTTATTTAATTTCTACTTTTTTCTGCTCTAGGATCCCATGCAGATATGCTATTGTGTTTGGTTGCTATGACACCTTAGGCTCCTCTTATCTGTGACAATTTCTTAGACCTCGCCGTAATGTTGAAGTTCTCAAGAACCCTGAGGAGTACTAGTCTGGTATTTTGTAGAATGTTTTTTTAATTGGTATTTGTCCTATTTATTTTCTTTATTAGACTGTGGTTATGAATGTTGGAGAAAAAGACCATGCAGGTGACATAGCTTTCTCATCACATTATATCAACTGAACATGATTGTAAGAAGACTTAACATTGTTAGTGTTAGCCTGAATAATTTGGCTGAGGTACTGCTTTTCAAATTACTCAGTGTGAAAATATTCTTTCCCCTCCTTTGCTTACTCCATTTGTGGGAAGGAAATCATTGTTTGCAACCCTCTCACCTCTCAGCTGATAGAAGAGGAAAACATATATGAGCATACTAACCTGGATATGTACTTGTATCTACATTTATATCCATCTGCATCTGTATTTTCAGCTATACCTGAGTTCACACTGTTGTCTCCAACTCTAATCCACAGTCATATATGTCACTCAAGTCTTCTTCCCTTGCTTAGGTG
>NW_007150433.1:0-934 GCF_000164805.1 Carlito syrichta | reverse complement strand
TCTACAAAAGTAATTTAGAAATTACAGTTTTAAAAAAGTGCAAGGAGTTGACAACTTACTAAATGATCATTTGCCCTTTGAATAAATGCAATGATGTTTTTAGAAAAATAGCTTAAGAGTACAACAAGAATAAACAGCTGATGTACATTGCTTACAAATAAGAATACAAGAGCACAGAAGACATCAGCTTCAACTTTGCTCAATAAATGGATACAATAAGAATTTGCATCACCTACTAGAGTTATGGCTTGAAGGACATACACTATTTTTCATATTGTTTCAGTCTTATTGGATTTTTATTATTTCAGAAATTTCAAATAAATGTGCCTATTTAAAACAATTCTAGTTTTTTTCTTCAAATTCAGATGTTCACTAAATATAGCATGCAGAGTGTTTTTTCAATTATTCATGCGAAGTAAAGGACAAAATCTAACCAAAGAGGCTAAATACTCATGACATGCTCATGATCATTTCTAAATCAAGTCCTAATACACTATAACACAGCATAGATGCTGAGCAGAAAATGTCGTATGGGAAGAGGGATCAGCCAGACCATGAAGTGACAGCTGACACTTAACAAATAGGCCATGCTCCTGATTAGAAAACTCTCCAATCAGGTGTCTTCATTAAGTATTCAATAACTAACAGATTCTGCACTGCACCAAATTTTAAGTTGTTAATGTATTCAGAAAGTCCCTACAATTGCTTTCAAGACTAAATGCTTCCTCTGCACAGATGCTGCAGAGAAGGCAGTACTGATGCAGACTCTGTCAGCTGCCTTACAAGAGTATGTGGATCTGTCACTCATCATCTGTGCTTTCATTTCTTTGTCTTCATGCAGTAACTGTCTATTCATCAACTACCAAAGGTCAAGCACTATCCTGCGGATAGAGCATACAGCAGAGAAGACAGAGGAGATCTCTGCACCCAGGAA